>NW_017675399.1:0-68361 GCF_001879085.1 Nicotiana attenuata
CATCTGCATTTCTGCATTGCATATGGCTACCATTCTGCCTTCCGAGACTAAACGCTGTCTCCATCTGCATTTCTGCATTGCATAAGGCTACCATTCAGCCTTCCAAGACTGAACGTTGTCTCCATCTGCATTTCTGCATTGCATATGGCTACCATTCTGCCTTCCGAGACTAAACGATGTCTCCATCTGCATTTCTGCACTGCATAAGGCTACCATTCTGCCTTCCGAGACTAAACGTTGTCTCCATCTGCATTTCTGCATTGCAAAAGGCTACCATTCTACCTTTCGAGACTAAAAGCTGTCTCCATCTGCGTTTCTGCATTGCATAAGGCTACCATTCTGCCTTCCGAGACTAAACGATGTCTCCATCGGCATTTCTGCACTGCACAAGGCTACCATTCTGCCTTCCGAGGTTAAGCTCTACCTCCATCTCCGTTTCATGGGCTGGAAGATCGCCTCATACTATATCTGCACGGTTGAAAGATCTCCACATTGCACGGCTGAAAGATCGCCACATTGCACGGCTGAAAGATCGCCACATTACACGGCTGAAAGATCGCCATATTGCATGGCTGAAAGATCGCCACATGCTATTGCATCCTTCATGGGCTGGAATATCGCCAACTCATCCAAAGGCGTCATCGTTCGGAGGCACCATCTTCATAGCCCGAGAACACCATGTCATGGCCTGAGGATTTCTTTCAATCTTTTGCATATCATTATTCAAAGGCGTCACGGTTCGGAGGCACCATCCTCATAGCCCGAGAACGCCATTTCATGGCCTATGAATCCTTTATTATACACTTCATGGCCCAGGACATCATGGTCTGGAGACGCTATTCTTAACCGTCCAAAGACATCATTCATGGTCCAATGGGAATTTGCTTCATGTTTAAATTTACGCACAATATATGCTTGTATTGCTTATTTGCAGGTAAACCGGCAAGCAACAGCTGTCCCGACGGGAGCGGTTCTGCTCCAGTGCCCGTAGCCATATCAAACCTAACCATTCCCGTAAGCCGTCCACTCACCCATCCCTAGATATTGCGTCCGTTTTTGGAAAGTACCCGTCGGCATACTCCGCCGACGGATCCTGAACTACATATGGCCTGATTCCTGTAAAACCAGGGATATGTAGGCAACTCAGAAGCCAGAGTGCAGCCTAAACCTCTTCAAACCGTTTCGCTTGGTCAAAATTGGCCATCATATCTTTACCCGACAACTCTTTCATCCTTCCCAGGTAAAGAGGGGCAGCTGTTGATACCCAATTTTTTCCTATGTATTTTTTTTTATGCAAAATACCTTCAAAATAGCATATGTATGCATATATAATGTGTGTCCAAGTGTTTCACCATTTTTCCTTAATTTTAAAGGTTTTTAAATCAATTTATTTCCCTATTTTATCCATAAAAACCCAATAATTATTTCTGAAATTATTATTTTTGGTGATTCACTTGTTGAACTTTTATATTTATGCTAAAATATAGCTAAGGAAATTTTTGCATATTTTTACAAAATTATTTAGTATTTTTAAGGCTAAATTGTATAATTGCAATATTAGCCTCTTTTAGGATTTAATTGCGTTTATGTTCATGAAAATTAAGTCCTGTATTTTTAAATGGTTAATTATATGTCATAAATTATTTTAGTACTTTTAATTTGTTTTCAGAAATCAATTTACTATTTTATAATTTTAAATAGGGAAAAATAACTATTTAAATGATAGCCCAATTTCATTCCAATTATAGCCTGAAATTGAGCCCAAATCAGACCCAGTTTCCCAACCCAATTGTAACTCAAACCCGACCCCCTAACCCAATTTAAATGACCAATCCCGGACTCCCCACCTAACCCCTTTAATCCCAGCCGTTGGTCGTTTAGATCAACGGCTCCCATTACCCCTTTCCTTTTTTAACCCAAACGACCCCTTTACCCTACCTCATTCCTCACCAACCGCCGCCTCTAAATCCCTCTTCTCTCTCAAATCTCTCTGAAACTCTTGCAAACCCTAGCCGCCGCCATCAAACTACACCCTAATCCACCCTAAGCCTTGCTAATCCATGGCCCCTCTAGGTCACTTGAGACGTGTAGGGACCTCCTATGGCTCCTGGGTGTTTGTTCTTGTAGTTTCACGATCAGACCTTGAGGGAGTCTGGTCCAGTCCTTGTTCAATTTCAGTTCGTGGCTCTTCTCCGGTCATCCTTGACCTTTCTCTGGCCACCCATGGCCGTTCAAGTCAAATCCTTGACTCCCCTAGTTAGATCGGTAACTTTTAGGGCCTTTCTCACCTTTTATGGGTTTTTCGAAACCCTAATCTTTAAGATCTTTCAACTTTCTTTCAGATCTGCTTTAGATATGTACTTGCTATGACTTTCTTAAGTGTTTCTCGAAGGTTCTTTAACCTGCTTTCAAAAACAACTCTTCATTTTCCGATTAGGGTTTTCCTTTAAGTTATTTCAAAAAAAAATCTCTTCTCTGATTTTAACGTGTTTCTGATTTTGCTATGTTTTATTCATGTTGTTCTTCTATCTGAGTTAGCATGTTAAAACCCTAATTTCTTTTGGGTCTCAACCGAGTTCCGAAGCTGTTTGTTAGATGTGTGCTTGTTTGTTTAAATTCTTGCTTGACTTGTCTGTTTACCATCTTTTGAACTCGATTGTTGTTGAAAACCCTAGGTCTTTGGGTCTGAAATTGTTTGTTTGAACACTTGAATCGATTGAAATTTCTTGTCCCAGACTCTCTTTTCTTTATGTGACTTATCTGATTTTTACTAT
Source organism: Nicotiana attenuata (assembly GCF_001879085.1). Taxonomy (NCBI): domain Eukaryota; kingdom Viridiplantae; phylum Streptophyta; class Magnoliopsida; order Solanales; family Solanaceae; genus Nicotiana; species Nicotiana attenuata. The sequence continues at coordinate 2,775 of NW_017675399.1, forward strand.
CTTTCAACTCGACTATGGCTGAAACCCTAACTTTTCAAAAAAGGTTTCCTCACCCGTTACTATGAGACCTTTACTTGTTTGACTCTCTTCTTAACTTTGGCTATATGTGTGAGCCCTGACTATCTATTGAATCCTATGTTTATTGCTACTACTATTGCATGTTGTTTCTTTTGCCAATGTGCTTGGCCTCGTATGTCTAATGTCTTCCGTTCACTCTGTTTATATACTAAAGTGCAGAAGCATGTTTCTTCTTTGATTGACCCTAATCGTGTGACTGATTTCAAAGCTTTTCTTTTATGAACCCTAATTTCACTCGCCTGTTTGGAATTGATTGATTCTTTTCCATTTACTGTAATATTTACCTTGCTGAATCCTTTCCAAAAATAAGCATATTTTCGTATTCAGACTTGATTGTTCACTGCATGCTTTTACTACTCCTTTTATGGCAATAATCAGTCTGTCTCTAAACTGATTTCTTTCCTTATTTGAATATGTTACTACCCGTTAAACAGTGATTCCTTAATTAAAGGGAATCACTTGTATAATTGATTCTGACTGTTGATTGTTTCCATAGTTGTATTAAACTTTACTTATTACCTCTCCTTCACTCGTTTGCAAAAAACTATAAATATCCTGCACCCCTCTTCTTTCAAACAAAAAACGGAAAAACCATCTGAGTTCAGAACACACACCTCACTCAAAACTCTCTCTCTTTTCTCAGTTACTACTTGTGCTTACTGCTTTGTCTAGCTGGCTGAAAGCCAAGGCTAGGCTGTGGAAATTTGTTTACCTTTTCCTTTCTGCATTCGCTTCTTGCTGGTATGTCCTAGTTAATTTTCCAGCATCAACAAAAACATGTCTCTTTACTATTTCCTTCACTCCTGCCTGTTTCATGCTTATGTTTAATCAAGTTTCATCACTAAGCATGCTGTAAATTAATGTGTTCCTTTATGTATAAATACTCTGTCAGTCATTTGATTATGTGATTATGACTCATGAATCCCAAACCCCCATATCCCATATGTGCGTGTAGTCTCTGGTTGGTTTGAGGGCATGTCAACATTAGACATTGCTGTGCATGACCCAAACCTGACCTTCCCTGGGTCATATGCGTCATATCCCCTCTATGTGTTGTGTTCTCTGGCTGTTTTATGGGCATACCAGCACCATCTATTGCTGTGCATGACCAAACCTGACCCCTCCTAGGGTCATATGCTCCCTGCAATGTATTCCCAAACCCCTAACCCCTTGTGCAAAAATGCTGATTCTGTGCAGTGTTAGCTTTACTAATACTGTTTTCCAATTACCCTTACCCTTTACTATTCTCAACCCAGTTTTAAACAGATCTCTGTCTCTGTACTTCCACTGTACTCTAAGACTTAGGTTCTGCCCCTCTTGTGTGAGCCTTGTCTTGGGACCCATGAGCTCCCTCTAAACTTTGACACATAAAGGTTGGCCCTTCCACACTACACTCATCTCAATCTGGTTATGAAAACTTAGGTGTAAGCACTGCCGGGGGTCCCTTGAGACCTTTAGGGAACTTTACACACTCAAGTCTGAGAAAGGCTTTGAAACAAGTGACATTTGAGGTGTTTTGTTCCGTAACTCAGAGAGGGAGTCAGAATCAGGCTTCCTATGGTTGTAACTTCTTATTTTACATATTTTCGATGTAATTCAGCAATTGGTCTGTAATAATTTGTAAGCAGATATTGGGGTTGGTTAGTGGAAAGGGATGCGTAACTATGCATGTTTAGCTATTAAAAGGGTAGATAACATGCCTATAGGACCTGTTTTAAATTTCGTATGTTTTTAATTCTACATTTAGATAACATTTCTATAGGATCTGCTTTAAATGTTGCATGTTTTATTTCACACCTAGATGTCCTGCCTATAGGATCTATTTCAAATTCTGCATTTTTTATGGCGAAATACATAAGTGGCCCCTCCAAGTTGTCCACAACGGTCATTTGAACACCTCAACAGACCTATTTATCAAGTAGACACCTCAAGCTATTTTTTAATGTGTCTTATGCACAATCGTGCCTAGCAGATCTTATAGGTGAATTACACTCGCGGATGACGTGGAAAGTTAGCAAATCAAAAAATGACACCCGTAATTTCTTAAAAAATCTAATATTATATTAATATAAAAGGAAAAGAGAAACACAATATTAATAAAAAAGCAAAAACCAAATCAGACCCCTACTCTCCCTTTTTAGTCAGATTTGGGCAAATCTGAAGGTTTCAAGCTGGAACCAACCGATTTAAATGGTGGTCATCGGTGTTTCCCTTTTTTTCCGTTGGATCCGACCAGGTTTGATGGCAAAGTAGAGGCAGACGAGAGGGGACGAGGGAGGAGAGAGAAGTGACTGCCAGCCATCTGGTGACCAACTTCGACGGCGGCAGTGGATGATTTTTTGGACGAAGTTCCCGTTGAAACTTATGATCTTGTCTATTTTATTTGTCTAAACTAAGTATTATCTGCTTTCCTTGATATGTTCTCTGCTCATTTTCCGTTGAAGCGTGTAATTTGTTTGTAGTACAAATATCTTCTAACAGTCAGCGAACTAGCTATGCTTTATTCTCTCTTTGTTTGCCATCTTGTTCTAAAATTGTGATTGCCGCTGCTCTTCTAGCTTTAATTATGCTGGGACTTCCTTTTAATGGTGAAGTGTGGCGTTGAGATTAGTGGGTTAAGGTGGATAAGATAGTGGAAGAAGATTTTGGAGAAGAAGGGGTAGGATAAGTGGGCTCCACCAGTCAAATTAAAAAAAGAAAAGAAATAAACACAATTTTGAAAGGCTTCACTTGCTGCAACTCAAATGTAGTACACACATTTTGCCATGTCACTTAGAAGGGTTTAAGAGACACATTAAAAATAGCTTGAGGTGTCTACTTGATAAATAGGTCTGTTGAGGTGTTCAAATGACTTTTGTGGACAACTTGGAGGGGCCATTTATGTATTTCGCCTTTTTTTATTCTACATCTAGATATCCTGTCAATAGGATTCTCCTTCAAATTCTGCATATTTTAATTCCACACTTAGAAATCATGCCAATAGGGTCTAATGGTTACTATCATACATCATGGCCATAAGCTAAAATCAGGTTCTAAACTAGGTGTCATGCCTATAAGGTTAAATATCAATATAGAAATCATGCCTATAGGAATCTCAAGTAAATCGTGCCTGCTTCGTTTCATGTTCAACTAGATATCATGTCTATAGGAATTTAAAAATCAGCAATAGAAGAGATCATGCCTATAGGATCTGGAACCAGTCTAGTTTAAAATCAGTTCGATACTATTCTGAACCAGTTTTAAGCAACCTACTCTCTTTTTATTAATACGGTTTAGAAAGCATGCCTATAGGATCCAACTCGTTCGTTTAAAGAATTATTACTGCTTTGCCATTTTTGAATCAGTAATAGACATCATGCTCATAGGGTATCATCAATGCACACTTAGGCAAGCCTTAGGTAATAACCGTCTTTGTTTAATTAGCAACTTCTACAACCTGCAGGCAGGCCTGATTCGGACTTCTTATTTGAGTTATGTAATAAATTGGTCTGCTTCAACAACTGAAACTCCCCTGTCTTAGTACTTTAAATTCTGGCCCTGAATGTGTTTTAAAGTCATGCTGTTTATGTGCTTTACTTGAGGAGGTATATCTGAGCCTCTTATTTGTTTTACATGTCTCCCCTGATATGCAGTCCTGTGTGTTTTGAATGTCGCCTTAGTCTTTTTACCTTTAAAACCCAAGAGTCAGCCTAAAATCCTCCCTTTTATAGGAACAGTAGTCCTAACTCCTCTAGGACTGATAGGAATGGGACGGGTAATAGCATGCAATAGAGGTCGAGACCAATCCGCGCTTTAATACCTTGACGGGGTGGGAAGGGTAGATATGGATATGATGACCGGTGTGCTAATACTACGTGTAGCCCCTCTTTTGAGGAGTGATTACCGGGTATTGCATTGATGTGATCCATATTATGAATAAACCTAGGACCCCTTTTCTTTTCATTTGCAACTTCTTTTCAAAATCCGCTTTTTTAATTGCTCTTTCAAACTCTTATGTGTTTGAACTTAAATCCCCTACTATTTGAGCCTATACTCGTCTATTTGCTAATTGCACAAATTCACAAAAAACTGTCTGGCCGAGAACCACACTAGTGGATCCTGAGGGGTGCCTAACACCTTCCCATTAGGATAATTTTAAGCCCTTACCCTATCTCTGGTTATCAAACAAACCTAGTAGTGAACCTTGTAGGTGTCCTAATGTGCCCTAAATCATTAGGTGGCGACTCTTCAAATGCAAAACCCAGTTCCCAAAAGGAATGAGTTGTCCTATGCCCAAAATGTCATAAACCCGATTTTCCGATGCAAAGAGGGAAAAAGGGGGCGCGACATGTGGTGGTGCTTGGTATGTGGATGGAGGTGTTTGATATGTAGGTGGAGGGGTTCGATAGGTAAGTGGAGATTTCGGGCCCTGAGCCACTATTACTGCCCCAACGTCTTTCTTCTTTGATATGCCGCCTGATTGCAATGCCTTATTTGTGGCCTGTAACGCCTCAAAATCCGTTACCATCCCGCTTTTGATGCCTTCCTCAATTCTTTCCCCAAGTTTGATGATATCAGAGAATTTGTGATTTTCGATAACCATCAACCTTTCATAATATTGCGGATCTTGTGCTCTGACGAAGAATTTGTTCATCTGTTCTTCGTCCAAAGATGGCCTAACTTTGACCGCTTTCGACCTCCAGTGGGTAGCATACTCGCGGAAAGTTTTAGTGGGTTTCTTCTTGAGATTATGGATGTAGAAGACATTGGGTGCATTTTCTATGTTGAACCTGAATTGGTCCATGAAATCTGATGCCATACCTACCCAATTGATCTATTTCTTGGGATCCTGGCTAATGTACCAGGACAAAGCATCACCAGTAAGACTCCTCATGAAGAGTTTCATCCGGATCTTCTCGTCCTTTCCGACTCCGACAAGCTTGTCGCAATACGTCCTTTGATGGACTTTAGGATCTCCTGTGTTGTCAAATATCTCAAATTTGGGAGGTTTATACCCCTCCGGTAGTTCCACATCTGGCTGTATGCATAAGTCTTCATAGTTCAACCCTTCTATTCCTTTGCCGCCTTCGATACCCTGAACCCGGCTTGTCAATTTCTTTAGTTCTTCGGTCATGTTTTTAATGAGTTGGTCTTTCTCTGTGGATTCTGGTGGATAGGAAGTGGGCTGAGTAGAGTGAGGTATGGTCTCCACATATATGGGGTTGTTCTGATGAGTGTCAGGGACTTGGGTGTAGTGATGGTCGTTGGTTGAGTTTTGAGGGTCGGGGACGGGTTGTGGCGTGTTTTGGGGAATGGGGTAAGTGGCGGTTGGTGGGTACTGGATTGACTGATGTGGGTGTTGTGGTGGGGTTGGTATTGGTAAGGGATTGAGATTTTGCGGTGGGGCTGTGTATTGATGTGGTGCAGGAAGGTTTTGTGGATGTTGGTTTGGTGTGTTTTAGGGAGGTACTGGGTTCTTTGTGTTTTGCTGATTGATATTGGGGACATTCAGGGTGAGTGATAAGTTTGACAAGTTGCGAACCTGCTCTAGCTCCCCTTGTAGCTCCAGTATCTTTTGTTCCAATCTCAGAACTAGATCATTTGGTGCCGGCGTACTCCGACCGTCTGAAGTTTTTGCGTTCTCAACATTCTCCTTTTGAATACCACTTAAGTTATCCATTTTTGTTTTCCCTTTGCTTTTTGTATTGCTTGGAGGATGAGGAGGTGGAGGGCCTCTAGATCTGGTATGATACGCTGACGATACCAGTATGAGTGAACCAACCTAAGGGGATGGGAATAATTAAAAGTAAAGAAAAACAAAAAGGTAACAAGTCAGTGGGGATATTAAAATGTTGCAGTATTTAAACATGTATTGCGGGAATGTAAATTCGTGTCCTAATTTGGGCACCTCGTTGTGCCCGAGGTAGGCCTAGCGACAAATAGATTTGGAGAACTTAGATGCCAACAAATGCCTTATTGCATAATATAAAATAGACGAATCCCAAAACGACACTAAGATAATAGGAAAAGATAAGTTACTACTGGCACTTGGCCTTATTACATTTTAGGAAAGCAGGTAAATCTAGCCTATTTGGTCCCAGAAGGACCTTCCCCATATTCGATCTTCCTGACTCCATCGTACAAGTTCCCCAGCTCGCACAGTCCCAGCAGCAGGTAGGCTCTGGCCAGATGCCATCCTTCAGCTCCTTCAGCGTTCTGGCAATTTTCGATCCTCTTTATGACTTTACCTTCCAGCTCCACTATTCCTTGCTCCAGATATTCCAACTTCCTGTTGGAGGTGATCGCCATTTCTTTCCATTCCTCAATCAACCTCACATTCCTCTCATGTATTTCCTAGTGCTCATTCTTAGAGTCGTGGACCCTCTTGCGCAGCCTATTGTATTTGACTTGAGCTTCAGCTTCTTCTTCTATGATCCTGTTCCCTCGCCCGGCTCCTGGCATCACCATTCCTTTTAGATTTTCTTCTAACTAGGCCAGGTAGAGAGGTTCGTACCCTGCATGATACCTGTCGGGCTCAATGGTGCTCTTTTCCACGATGATTTTGCAGTGCCACATACGATGGGCTTGGCACTTGTAAGGGACGTCGTCGTCTTGAAAGTCTGCTCTGAAATGACTCATCTTGGCAACCCTTGGCACAACCTGTTTCCTACCTGCTTGCCTCATAACTCGGATAGGGACATAAGGGTATATCTCTCTCAACCCAATCAGCACCAGGTGTGGAGCGTCTCTGGACCTGATGATGAATTCGTCTGTCGGTAACCATTCAAACATCCATTGCACTTGCTCCTCAGTCAGATTGTCGAAGAATTCCACCCACTCTTTGGCACTGTCCGGCTGAGCAAACCTATCCGGAATGTAGGTTATCCGCTTAGGGTGATGGAAGGCAATATGGTCATTCCAAGCCCTTCGCGGAAATTCTTGGCGATACTGGCCCCTTTAAAGATGTTCTAGCAACCACAATTGCAGCAACAAGTTACAACCCTCGAAATGCTGGACCCCTCTTTAACAGCGCTCCAGAGCCCTGTAGATGTCGGCTATGATCATGGGGACTATGGTGTATGCCTGTCCATTGATCCGCTCCATCAAAGTCTTGGCGACCATGGCCAACCTAGTGTGGATTCTTTCCTTTTTCACTGGGAACACTATCAGGCCCAGGAAGCATACAATGAACACGAACACTCTGCGGTGGATATGGCCCAGAGAAGTGAGAGAGATCTCGTCATGGTAAGTACGGAAGGACTTGCTATGGCCGTACCTCTCATACAGATACTCGAAGGGTATGTATGATTCCTTCAGGCATCTCAAGTCAGCATTTTTCTTCAACCCCATCATCTTTAAGAACCCTTTGCCGGTACGGTTTTCCGGCACCAATAACCCGGGGCTATCCCAAGTCAAACCCGCAAGCCCTGCGATTTCCTCTAGAAGTGGTGTCATTTCTATGCTGCCAAAACGAAACACCGCCCTTTCACTATCCCAGAATAAAGTGGCAGCCTCGATCAACCTCTTGTTTGGCTCAATGTCTAGTAGGGAAGGCAAGTTACCCAGGTACTTTCTTACATGTTTTTTGTCACTTGAAGAAAGGTCCTCCCACCAATCTAACAACAATGGCGGGATGTTGCTAACCATACCGAATCTGGGGACCTCGTGCCTCATTTTCTGCTAAACAAAAGGGTTAGGCCTTTCTCCGTCACCAGACTCGACTATTTATACATTCATGATCAGCATATCAGCATTTAGTTCTCCAAATTAATGCACAGAATGTGGTTGTGTCCGTTGGGATTATGGAAATCCTGGTGGACTTTGGATAAGGCTCATCTTAAAGGATCATTATGTGGACAACATAATTGAGGCGACTAGGTTTGACCATGATGCATGCACTTTTGACCAGAGTAAGGTTACTATGGGATTTTAGACTGGTACCCTCAAGCGGACAACTTGAGGGGGAAAGGCACGGAACCGCCGACTGCACCGCTGATCGACAAGTTTTACCGCAAATAGGCCTTTCCGAATTTAAGGGTAATAAATAGGAAGAGCGCAACCACTCATCAAGTGTTGCAATAGGATTTGATACGCACGAGTGGAATATGATGTGGAGCATGATTTATACAGCAATTAATAACATGTAGTCAAGTATTTGCACGTAGAAAAATAAATGCGGTATTTAAATAATTGAAAGATGGTTACGGAAAAGAAAACAAGGAGACAAGTCAGTTTCAGGAATAAAGAATCATAAATGCTTAAAAGAAAATAGACAGTTAAGTTCAAATAAGAGGAAAGGGTACGGGATAAAGCATTCTTAGACTAACTCATAAAAAATAAGTTCGTTATCGTAAGAGCCTAAATATCCCCAGCAGAGTCGCCATGCTGTCGCGCCCCCTTTTTCCCTCCTCGCAGAGAAAGTCCGTGTTTCAACATTCCATGGGGGAATCGACTCGTTTCCTTTTGGGATTTGGGTATTTGAAGAGTTGCCACCTAACGGATTATGGTGCGTTAGGGCACCTAGAGCGATTAACTCTTAGACTAGTTTGCATTACCAGAGATTTAGGGTAAGGGCTCGAAATAACCTTGAGGGGAAGGTGTTAGGCACCCCTCTCGGTCCACAACGTTGGGTCCCGGCCGAACTTATACTTATGAATTAGTCCTTTAACAAATAAGTAGTTGAAATACATAATTGCAAATAAAGCATGTTGGACATTGTATGACTCAAATAATAAGACAAAGGCTTTGAACAAGTTGTGTACATATAAAAAAAGAGTAAAGTTTTAGACAAAGGGAACTTGGGAAGGAGGGGTCCTAGGTTGGTTAGCCTACAGGATCACCCCACGCAATGCCCGATAAACACTCCTCAATGAGGGGCTACACGTGACATTAACGCGTAGTCATCATATCCATATCTACCCTTCCCACCCCTTAGCGGTTATTAAGCAAATGTTATTTAGCGATCTCTATGCGTGCTGTTACCCGTCCCTTCTTAATGGTCCTGGGGGAAATTAGGACCTCTACCTATAGGCAGTTCTAGACAAACCCCTAAGGTTTAAAGGAGAAAATACTAAGGCGACAAGCAAGAACACATAGGACTTTAGCAAATAAAAGCAGGAAGGAGCAAATAAGAGGCTCAGGTTTACCTCCGCAGATAATGCATGTAAACAGCACGACTCAAACACAAACAAGGGCAGTATTATTAAACAGGATCCTAAGACATGATGTCTAGGTGAGTATCAGAACACAAGAGACATGCAGATTTTTTTTTTAAAACTTAGAAGCAGGGGCCTAATCAGTTTGCCTACTGATTTTAAGCCTGTTAACCATTAAGCAGTAAACACAAAGAGGCAATTTCCAGTTTTATGAGAAATTTGATTACCTAAGGCTTGCCTAGGCGTGGGATAATGCACAATTGTTACCAGAACTATTAAAACAGGGTAGGAGATATTTTACCTAAAGCATGTTGTTCTAAGTTTTACAAGATACAGAATTATTACCAGTTTTACTTAAACAGGATAATTAGACGTGAGGCTGTTTTATATCCTTTTTCATGCATCAGTAGTTTAACTAGGTGTGACTGAGCGAGTATGAACGAGATCCTAAACATGGTATCTAATATGCACATATAAGGTTCAAAATGGTTTATATGCAGAATTCCTAAAGCAGGATTTCTAAATGCACAACAGGTTACAGCATGATTTCAAAATATGCATAAGTAACAGTTTATTTTAATATTGTCGTTTATCCTAGAAACGGGATTTCTAAGTGATAATAAGGATGCCAAAATGAGATGCTGAAAATAGTATACATGAAACCTAGGAGCATGCTATCTAATTCATGATATGCTTTGCATGTATTGGTCCTAAACATGAATTCTAAAGCACATACAGAGAAATATAAACCTAAAGCATGTTTTCTACCTTTTGATAACATGTATAGCTACTCTCCCCTTTTTCACTAGCCAGCCCCAATATTCGTTTACAATGAATATTACAAACCTGCATTGAATGAATTACATTAATAGATAAAGAAAAATAAGAAGTTACACTATAGGGAGCCTGCAAATAGGCCCAGATTTCCAAAACCTCAACTGCTCAGATTGTTTCATAGCCTTTCTCAATATCCGGGTGTGTCAGAGTTCCCTAAGGACCTCAAGGGATCCCAGGCAGTGCTCACACCCAGATTTCACAACCATATTTGAGTAAGTGCAGTGTGGAAGGGCCAACTTTAATGCATCAGAGTTCAGAGGGATCCCATAGGAATCCCTAAGCAGTCACACATTTGAGGGGCAGAACTTAGGGATCTAAGAATAGAGTGAGAGTGCTTGACATAGTTTTGAAAAAAGAGTTTAAGTAGGAAAACAATTTGAAAAGAGTCTTGAAAATAGTTTTGTAAAACAACAGAGGAGTTATTCAATAAGACAGTTTTGAAAAGAGTAGGACAATCAACAAACAACAGACCAACCTCAGAACCAAAACAGGTTCAGCATCACACATAGAATAAAGAACCAAGACAGGTTTAGCACCACAAGCCTTCACACAGGGGTAAATGAGAATTGGGGACAGGTAAAGCACATAATGGTAAAACACATAGCAGGCAGAAGTCTTTGGAATTGGTACAGATATGCTCAGAAACACTGATTAGACATAGTCACAGAATCAGCAATGCTTAAGGGGTTTAGTATAGGATCAACATAGTTTAAAATCAATCCAAGAATCATACAAGTTTAGGAGTGCAGACTCCTTTACAAGGAGATTCATAGCAGAAACCAGATAGAGCAAGATCACATGGAGACAGACTACATAGAGGGGGGAGGGGTAACATGTTCATACTGATCCTAAGAAAGGGGAGTACATAACATGCTAATAATGTAAACATATCAACAACAGGTTTCATAGCAAAATCGTAAGTAAAAGCAGACTAGAAACAGGATGAATTGAAGTAATAAAAGGATCATATTATTTTTGGAACTTTAATTGAAATCAGAACATACCAGTAAATATGGTAGTAAACACAAAGTGAGGAGCAAGAGAGTAGAGTAATCAGCCTTGGCTTGCAGCCGGTTGATTTAGAACAATAGCAAGTAACCTGAGAAAATAGAGCAGAAAGTGTTTTTGTGCGAGTGAGAGTTTTTGACCCAATGTGTTCATGTGTTTGTGTTAATGAGAGGGTATGTATATATAGTTTGAAACTAGGTAGAATAATAAGGTAAGAATCAAAGTCAAGCAGTAATTATGGGGACTCAGAATCAATCAGTATAAAATCAATGTAAGTACTCCTCAATTAAGGGAGTTAACTTCAAATGGTAAAGACAAATAAGAGAAGAGATCAGATAATACTGGAACATAGCACATAAGGAAATATTTTCAGGCATAGTAAGTATAGAACATGTAATTAGGCTAGGTTCAGAAAATCTAATTAAGGAAAGTACTTAAGGATCGATTGACAGCATAGTCGACCAAAAAATAAGGCAAGAAAATATCTTGGAGGTTGAAAATCAGTAAGGAAATCATCACAAGAGATTAGTGAAAGGTATCAAATACAGGAAATTAAGGATTCAAACAGGAGTAGTACTGATTAAGGGGAGATTACCACAAGTCTCTATGCATACACGGAATAAACACATAATAGGCAAGAAGAGGCAAAAAATCAGAAACCCTAATGAGCACAATAGTAAAAATCACATAGAATCAGGGATTCAACTAGAAAAAAATAGTAATAATTAGAGGAATTGGCAGAATAAACATAATATAAGCGGAAGAAGCAAAAATCAGAAACCCTAATGAACATAATAGGGTAAAATTACAGAAACTCAGAACGTTCATGAGAAGCAAGCACACATACGAATCAAATCATCAGAGACAGACTAGAACCCAGGATTAGGACCAGGGGACTTAGGGTTTTAACATAATAAATCAGATAAAAGGGGAAAAACATGAATAAACGTTTAAACATAGTAAAAATCATAGAATAATACGGAAAACCAGAAGGAAAGTCATTTTGAAAAGGGGTTAAGAAACCCTAGTTTGAAGATGAAAAGGCGTTTTTGAAAAATCAGAGAGATTCTTAAGAAAACAGTAAAGATAACTCAAAATATACTCAGATATGTGGTAGATCTGAAGAGTCAAGAGATGAGTTAGGGTTTCAGAGAGAGATAACCCAGAGATAAAGAGATTCCGACTTAGAAGCCATGGATCTAGCCGGAAAATATAAAGATCTTACTCGGACGGCCAAGGGTGGCCTGAGAACGGCATGAAAAGGCCATGGGTGTGAGTTGAACAGCCTCTGGTCCCCTTGAGGACCTCATGGTAGCAAGGATCCGGCATGTGAGGGAGCCATGGAGGCTAGGGATGGTGGTTGAGCCACCATTGTTACCGGCGAGCCAACGGCCGGTGAGAGGAGCTTAGGGTTTAGCAGAGAGAGCTTGAGAGAGATGAGAGGATGTAACGGCGGAGCAGAAGAGAGAATGAGAGAATGGCAGTGAGGGTTTGGGGGGTAGTCTTTTAGGTTAATTATGGTATGGGTGAATCTGGTCCGCTGATCAAAATTGATCAACGGTCCAGATTAAACAAGAAATTGGGTCGGGGGATTAATGGATTGGGCTTGGGATGTTTGGGCTGATTTAATTGGGTTTGGGGTCTGGTTTAATTAGGCTAGAATTGAAATGAAAGTAGGCTATTTGTGAATACCCAATTAAATTAATTAAAATAATTTGTAAAAATAGCTAATAATCACAAAAAATGAATTTCATGCATAGAAAATAATTTAAGATGATTATTTAGTATTTAAAAAAACACACATGATTAATTTCTGGATGAAAATAGTACAAAATTATATGATTGGGCTATAATTGCAACGTTATTGCAATTATAGCCAAAAGGTGCCAATTTGGCTAATTATGAAATAATTTGGTCTTAATAGGACCAAAAACAATACATTACATCAAGAAATGCTTTTGAAATCATTTGTGAGGTAATTTTGTAATTATTTCTTGGAAATAAAATGCTGGATAAATTAATAAAAATATAGGAAAATTGTGGAAAAATATCAATTGCTAATCAATGCATGATTTTGAAGACATATATGCAATTTGAAATATTTTTTAGGAAAAATTGGGTATCAACAGAGGTGAGCAAAAATGATGAAATCATAAACAGCCCCTCGGGCAAAACATCACTCATATACAGCCCCTCGGGCAAACCTCATAGCTACTCCTATACAGCCCCTCGGGCATACCTCACCATCACTCATGCCTCCCAGTCACTCAGCACTCGGCACTTGCACTCAGTATGTACCTGCACTCATTGGGAGTGTGCAGACTCCGGAGGGGCTCCTTCAGCCCAAGCGCTATAACAAGCCAACTCATGGCAAAAATCAATCAGGCCATCGGCCTCACTCAGTCATAAACCTCTCAGGCCACAGCGCTCTCAGTAAAAACAGGGTACTCAGCCCAAAACAACATTTATACGCATCAAAATAGAGTACTCCATCCGTTTCATATTAAATGAGGTACTTTCCTTTTTAGTCTGTTCCAAAATAAATGACACATTTCTAAATTTGGAAATAATTCAACTTTAAACTCCTCATTTTACCCATTTTACCCTTAATGAGAAGCTTTTATAACTACACAAAAGTCATGGCCCCACAAAGCTTTACCCCTTAAGCTTTTAAGACCACAAATTTTAAAAGTCTTTCTTTTTTTTCTTAAACTCCGTGCCGAGTCAAACTACCTCATTTAATTTGAAACAGAGGGATAAAGACTGAGTTATGAAATCAATAAGTATAATATGACTGAGTATAGAATTTTCAATCAAACACAGTGAGACGATAGTAAAAAAAGGCCCCTAAGGGTCTAAACAGCTCTGGCACATGGCCCAAACATGGCATTCAGCCCAATTTACAGAAACTCTTTTCAAATCACATGAGTATCACATAGTTTCAACCAAATACGCAACTTTATAGTTGCTACGGGACGGACCAAGTCACAATTCCCAACGGTGCACGCCCACATGCCCGTTACCTAGCATGTGCGTCACCTCAAATAGTAAAACGATACGAAATCCGGGGTTTCATACCCTCAGAACTAGATTTACAATCGTTACTTACCTCAAGCCGATCAAATCTCTACTCCGCGATGCTCTTGCCCCTCGACTCGGCATCCAATTGCTCTGTATCTATTCACAACAAGAACAATACCATCAATATGCGCTAATGGAATGAATTCCACAAGAAAAACTATCAAATTAGACACAAATCCCAAAATCCACTCAAACCGGCCCCTGGTTCCACGTCTCGAAATCCGACAAAAGTCACAAAACTAGAAAGCCCATTCACTCACGAGTCTACTCATACCAAATTCATCAAAATTCATCAAAATCCGACATCAAATGGCCCCTCAAATCCTCAAAGCAAACTCTCCAATTCCCAAGCCCTAACCCCCCATTTTTACCCCTAATCTTCACTAATTACATGATTAAACAACGGAAAATCACCACATAAACGAGTATTAGGGCTCAAGCAACTTACCTCACTGATAATCCCTTGAATCCCTCTTCAAAATCACCCCAAAAGCTCCAAAACCGTCTTTAAAAACGGTGGAAATGAGCAAAATTCGCGAAGGGTTCAATTTATGGGTTCTGCCCACCAAAACCGCATTTGCAGTCAAAATACCCACTTCTGCGACGCCGCACCTGCAGAAAAACCATCGCAGGTGCGGATTCCGTTTACTCCTTAAAATCCGCATCCACGGCCAACATCTTGCACCTGCGGTCTCGCAGGTGCGCTCCAATACTCGCACCTGTGCATCCAGCCCAAACCACTCCTGCCCGCATCTGCGAGCCTCTTTCCGCTTCTGCGGACCTCGCACCTGCGGTTCCCACTCCGCAGGTGCAGAAACACCAGCAGAATCGCACCAGCCGTTTTCATCAAATCTCAAACACCAAAAACCAATCCGTCAACTATCCAAAATCATCCCGAGCCCCTCGGGACCTCAACCAAACATACCAACAAGTCACATATCAACATACGAACTTAGTCGAACCTTCGGAACACTCAAAACAACATCAAAACATCAAATTACCCTCGGATTCAAGCCTAAAACTTCTAAACTTCCAAATTCCGCAAACGACGCCTAAACCTACCAAATCACCTGAAATTTTGCACACACATCACAAATGATACAAACCTACTCCAACTTCCGAAATTCCATTCCGACCCCGATATCAAATTTCCACTGCCGACCAAAATCGCCAAAATTTCCAATTTCACCAATTCAAGCCTAATTCTACCACGGACCTCCAAATCACATTCCGGATGCGCTCCTAAGTCCAAAATCACCTAATGGAGCAAACAGAACCATCAAAATTCAATCTGAGGTCGTTTACACATAAGTCAATATCCGGTCAACTTTCCCAACTTAAACCTTCACAAAAGAGACTAAGTGTCTTAATTTACACCAAAACTACTCCGGACCCGAACCAACTAACACGGTATGATCAAATACAGCTGAAGAACACAAAAGGAGGCAGAAATGGGGGTAACGGGCCTATTACTCACGAAACGACCGGCCGGGTTGTTATATACTGTGAGAAAACGGATAAGAAGAAAAAAATGACATCCCTTGACATATATTGTCTCCTGGCGCATGCTCCTGATTTTTTGAGAGAACCTCCATTATTAAAAATTATGATTAAGTAGAATTAAACCAGGACCTTTTCTAACTTACATTCAACAAAATTAATGGACTATTGCTATTTCTTGTCTAGAAATATTATAATAAAATTTATCTATTCCTGTTCGTCTATTAGTTTTGACATCTCTTACAAAAATTCCTACGCATGCACATGTTTTGAAGGGAATGCGAAAAAAAGAAAGAGAAAAAGAAAAAAAAAGAAGAAAAAAAATAAAAAGTAAACAGAGCACAAAAATAATTAAGTATAGTAGGTTGTAAAACTTCCGATAAAAAAAATGAGAAACAAATTAGTATTTTTTGAGTCAATACCCTAAAATCTCCCTAAACTATCATGTATTTGTCAGTTTTCTACTTAAACTATTTGGTATCCCTAAATATACTGCCCTTCATATTAAAAACCGCTCATTGTATTTTTAGAGGCGCGTCTAGTACACGCTCCTAATTATCTAAAAATGGTGCCATGTAACACTGCCCGTAGCTATTTAAATGTCATGACCAGCCTAAACTATCACTTTTTTGTCAGTTACCTACTTAAATGTCATGACCCCAAACCACCCCGGTCGTGGTGGTGCCTATCGTAGTAGTAGGCCAGCCAAATTCAACATCTAAATCAAATAAAGAGTCTTGTCTCAATTCAATTACTAATTAAAGAAGACCACAAATCTTTAGTTTAAATATTTCAAAATAAGTGGAAACAAATACGCAAAACATCAAACACTGTCCGATCCCGGTGTCACTAGTCATGAGCCACTAGAATACAAGCTAATACTGTCTAATCAATACAAAATGAGTCTGATAAATAAAAACACTAAAATATAGGAAGAAGAAGGCAGGGTTGCGGATGCCATGCAGCTACCTCGCAATCTCCGAAATGCTCTGAAGGCAAGAGACGGCTCTCACTCGGATGCTCTGGCACCTGGATCTGCACACAAGGTGCAGGGAGTAACGTGAGTACGCCAACTCAGTAAGTAACAATTATAAATAAAGGTTGAGTGCAGTGACGAGCATTTAAAAACATAAGTATATTATAACATAAAAACCCTCAGAGAAAATAGTTAGATCTAATCAGTAGATAAATTCTGAACAACCAGTTAAAACTCCAGTTCAATGGAAAGTTGTTAAAACATTTATTCAACATTCTCAATAGAGGCTCAATATAGAGAAGAGTGAAAATCAGTATTTTCATAACACAATCCCCTCGGGCGAAATATCACTCATATATATATAGCCCCTCGGGCGAGCCTCTCAGTCACTCGGACTCAACTTCCACACTCAGCACTCACGCTCAATAGGTATCTCATAACAACCGCTGCAGCGTGCAGCCCAATCCATAAATATATAGTCGACTGCGCTCACTGGGGGTGTACAGACTCCGTAAGGGCTCCTACAGCCCAAGCGCTATATCGTTGCGGCGTGCAGCCCGATACAATATATATCGCTGCGGCGTGCAGCCCGATCCATATATACATATATATAACGCTGCGGCGTGCAGCCCGATCCATAACTATCCTCACAATCCGGCCCTCGGCCTCACTCACTCATTCACCTCACAAGCCACTCGGGCATCTCAGTGCAAACTCAGGGAACTCAGCCCAAAACACTTTCATAAATATTCAATAGAGTGAGGAACAAGATTTAACAATAAGCAGGTATAAACCATTTCTGAGGATAATGCTTTCTATCAAAAACATTGTGAAAATAACAGTAAAGTGCCCATGAGGGTCCAACAGTACGGCACAAGGCCCCAAACATGGCATTCAGCCCAAGTTAACAGAATCATTTCTAAAACACATAGATATCATATAGAGTTTATCAAAACATGCAACTCTACAGTTGCCTCGAGAAGGACCAAGTCACAATCCCTATGGGTGCACGCCCACACGCCCGTCACCTAGCATGCGCGTCACCTCATAAATTAAAATAGTACGAAATTTCGGGGTTTCATACCCTCAGGTCTAGATTTACAAAAGTTACTTACCTCGAACCGGACAAAAATCTACTCCGCAATGCCCTTGCCTCTCGACTCGGCCTCAAATCGCCCCGAATCTATCCAAAAATCAGAATCATAACATCAATACATGCCAAAGGAACAAAGCCACGCGAAAATTATCAAATTAGATCAAAATTCCTGAAACTGCCCAAAACTGACCCCGGGCCCACCTCTCAAAATTCGATAAAAATCACAACACCAAAATCTTTAACCTCTCTCGAGTCTATACATACCAAAATCATCAAAATCGGACCTCAAATGGCCCCTCAAATCCCCAATTGAACTCTCCAATTTCGAGCCCTAATCTCCCAATTTATTCCTTAATTTTCTCACAAAAACCATGATTAAACAATGGAATAATTGCCATAAACACAAGATACAAGGCCCAAGTAGCTTACCTCACTGAAAACACTTGATTTCCCCCTTCAAATCACAGCTCCCAAGCTCCAACTCGTTAAAAAATGGTGGATAAAAGACTGAAATTCGTGAAGATGGCTTTTTTTACTTTCTGCCCAGCGATTTACGCACCTGTGGTCCATTAACCGCGCCTGCAGGACCGCTTCTGCGGTCCAACCAACCGCATCTACGATTTTCACTTATTTTCATCAACCGCATCTACGACCTCTTACCCGCACATGCGGTCACGCAGGTGCGTTCCTTCCACCGCACCTGCGGTTCCTGGCCTTCTCGCCTACGGCCGCATTTGCGGCTGCTTCCTCGCTCCTGCGGACGTCGCACCTGCGGTTCCCTCTCCGCAGGTGCGGTTACGACAACTGAAGGAATTTTCAGCACTTCCTCAAATCCAATCCTTGATCCGTCAACCTCCCGAAATCAACCTGAGGCCCTACGGACCTCAACCAAACATTCCAACAAGTCACATATCATCATTCAAATTTATACCAACCTTCGAAACACTCAAAACAACATCGAAACATCAAAACACCCTCGGATTCAAGCCTAAGGATTTCAAAAACTTTTGAATTCTGCAAAAGATGTAGAAACCTATCAAACCTCATCCGAATGACCTAAAATTTTGCACACACGTCACAAATGACACAACGGACCTACTCCAATTTCTGGAATTCCATTCCGACCTCGATATCAAAATTTCCGCTGCCGACCAGAAAGCTCCAAATTTTCAATTTCGCCAATTTAAGCCTAAATCTACCACGGACCTCCAAATTACATTACGAACACGCTCCTAAATCCAAAATTACCTAACGAAGCTATCCGAACCATCAGAATTCACATCTGAGATCTTCTACTCATAAGTCAACATCCGGTTGACTTTTCCAACTTAAAATCCTAAATTAGAGACTAAGTGTCTCATTCCACTCTAAGACCATTCCGAACACAACACAACCAATACGATATGATGAAATACAGCTGAACAACATATAAAGAAGCAGGAAAGGGGAAAACGGGGCTGAAACTCATGAAACGACCGGCCTGGTAGTTACATCCTCCCCCCCTTAAACAAACGTTCGTCCTCGAATGATTCAAGAAACATACCTGAAGCCTCAAATAGGTGTGGATATCTGCTCCGCATCTCCCGCTCGGTCTCCCAGGTAGCCTCCTCCACGGGCCGACCTCTCCACTGCACTTTCACTGAAGCTATATCCTTGGATCTCAACTTTCGGACATGCCGCTCCCAAATAGCCACTGGCTCCACATCATAAATTAAATCACCGTATAACTGGTCCGTGCTGAAATCCAAAACATAAGACGGATCGCCAATATACTTCCGAAGCATAGAAATATGAAATACCGAATGCACACTCGACAAGCTAGGCGGCAACGCCAGCTCATAAGCCACCTCCCCAATCCTCCGAAGCACCTCAAAAGGCCCAATGATCCGAGGACTCAATTTACCCTTCCTCCCAAATGTCATAACACCCTTCATCGGTGATACCTTCAGTAGAACCTTCTCCCCAAGCATGTAAGACACATCACGGACCTTCCTGTCAGCATAACTCTTCTGTCTCGATTGCACTGCACTCAGCCTTTATTTATAATTGTTACTTACTGAGTTGGCGTACACACGTTACTCCCTGCACCTTGTGTGCAGATCCAGGTGCCAGAGCATCCGAGTGAGAGCTATCTCTTGCCTTCAGAGCATTTCGGAGATTGCGAGATAGCTGCATGGCATCCGCAGCCCTGCCTTTCTCCTTCCTATCTTTTAGTGTTTTTATTTATCAGACTCATTTTGTATTGATTAGACAGTATTAGCTTGTATTCTAGTGGCTCATGACTAGTGACTCCGGGACCGGACAATGTTTGATGTTTTGCGTATTTGTTTCCGCTTATTTTGAAATATTTAAACTAAAGATTTGTGGTCTTCTTTAATTAGTAATTGAATTGAGAAAAGACCCTTTATTTGATTTAGATATTGAATTTGGCTGGCCTAGTACTACAATAGGCGTCATCACGACCGGAGTACCTCAACCAAACATACCAACAAGTCACATATCATCATTCAAACTTATACCAACATTCGAAACACTCAAAACAACATCGAAACATCAAAACACCCTCGGATTCAAGCCTAAGGATTTCAAAAACTTCTGAATTCCGCAACGATGTAAAAACCTATCAAACCTCATCCGAATGACCTGAAATTTTGCACACATGTCACAAATGACACAACGGACCTACTCCAATTTCCGAAATTCCATTCCGACCCCGATATCAAAATTTCCACTTCCGACTGGGAAGCTCCAAATTTCCAATTTCGCCAATTCAAGCCTAAATCTACCACGGACCTCCAAATTACATTCCGAACGCGCTCCTAAGCCCAAAATTACCTAACGAAGCTATCCGAACCATCAGAATTCACATCCGATATCTTCTACTCATAAGTCAACATCCGGTTGACTTTTCCAACTTAAACTCCTAAATTAGAGACTAAGTGTCTCATTCCACTCTAAGACCACCCCGAACACAACACAACCAACACGATATGATAAAATACAGTTGAACAACACATAAAGAAGCAGGAATGGGGAAAACGGGGCTGAAACTCATGAAACGACCGGCCGGGTCGTTACATCATCCCCCTCTTAAACAAACGTTCGTCCTCGAACGAGTCAAGAAACATACCTGAAGCCTCAAACAGGTGTGAATATCTGCTCCGCATCTCCTGCTCGGTCTCCTAGGTAGTCTCCTCCACGGGCCAACCTCTCCACTACACTTTCACTGAAGCTATATCCTTGGATCTCAACTTCCGGACCTGCCGCTCCAAAATAGCCACTGGCTGCACATCATAAGTCAAATCACCCTCTAACTGAACCATGCTGAAATCCAAAACATGAGACGGATTGCCAATATACTTCCGAAGCATAGAAACATGAAATATCGGATGCACACTTGACAAGCTAGGTGGCAACGCCAGCTCATAAGCCACCTCCCCAATCCTCCGAAGCAACTCAAAAGGCCCAATGAACCGAGGACTCAATTTACCCTTCTTCCCAAATCTCATAACACCCTTCATGGGTGATACCTTCAGTAGAACCTTCTCCCCAACCATGTAAGACACATCACGGACCTTCTTGTCAGCATAACTCTTCTGTCTCGATTGCGCTGTACGAAGCTGCTCCTGAATCACCTTCACCTTGTCTAAAGCATCCTGAACCAAGACTGTACCCAAAAGCCTAGCCTCGCCTAGCTCAAACCAACCAACTGGAGATCTACACCGGCTCCCGTATAAACCTTCAAATGGAGCCATCTAAATACTCGTCTGATAACTGTTGTTATATGCAAACTCTGCGAGCGGTAAAAACTGATCCCATGAACCTCCAAAATCAATAACACAAGCGCGCAACATGTCCTCCAGTATCTTAATAGTGCGCTCGGACTGCCCATACGCCTGAGAGTGTAAAGTTGTGCTCAACTCCACCTGAGTACCCAACTCTCGCTGCATGGCTCTCCAAAACTGCGAAGTGAACTGAGTACCCCTATCTGAAATAATGGAAATTGGGACACCATGCAGGCGAACAATCTCTCGAATGTAAATCTCTGCTAACCGCTCTGAAGAATAGGTAGTACATACAGGAATGAAGTGCGCGGACTTGGTCAGCCGATCCACAACCACCCAAATAGCATCGAACTTCTTCAAAGTCCGTCGGAGTCCAACTATAAAATCCATGGTGATCCACTCCCACTTCCACTCTGGAATATCCATCTGCTGAAGCAAGCCACCCGGTCTTTAATGCTCGTATTTCACGTGCTGACAATTAAGACATCGAGCTACAAATCCCACGATATCCTTCTTCATCCTCCTCTACCAATAATGTTATCTCAAATCCTGATACATCTTCGCGACACCCGGATTGATGGAATACCGCGCACTATGGGCCTCCTCCAGAATCAACTCCCGAAGCCCATCTACATTGGGCACACATATCCGGCCCTGCAACCTCAATACCCCATCATCACCAATAGTCACATCTCTGGCATCGTCGTGCTGAACTCTGTCCTTGAGGACAAGCAAATGAGGATCATCATACTGGCGCTCTTTGATGCGATCAAACAAAGAAGACCGAGAAACCACACAAGCTAAGACCCGACTGGGCTCCGAAATATCCAACCTCATAAATCGATTGGCCAAGGCCTAAACATCAACTACAAGAGGTCTCTCCCCAACACGAATATATGCCAAATTGCCCATACTCACCGCCTTCCTACTCAAAGCATCGGCCACTACATTGGCCTTCCCCGGATGGTACAAGATAGTGATATCATAGTCCTTTAGCAGCTCCAACCATCTCCGCTGCCTCAAATTGAGATCCTTCTGCTTGAACAAGTGCTGGAGGCTACGATGATCAGTAAACACCTCACAAGACACACCACAGAGATAATGCCTCAAAATCTTCAACGCGTGAACAATGGTAGCCAACTCTAAATCATGAACGGGGTAGTTCTTCTCATGAGGCTTCAACTGACGAGAAGCATAAGCAATCACTCTACCCTCCTGCATCAACACACACCCAATACTAACTCTCGAAGCATCACAATACATTGTATATGAACATGAAGCTGATGGCAAAACTAACACTGAAGTTGTGGTCAAGGTAGTCCTGAGCTTCTGAAAGCTCGCCTAACACTCATCCGACCATATGAAAGGGGCACCTTTTGAGTCAATTTGGTCAAGGGTGATGCTATAGATGAAAATCCCTGAACGAACCGATGGTAATAACCTGCCAAACCAAGAAAGCTGCGAATCTCCGTGGCTGAGGATGGCTTGGGCCAATTCTGAACCGCCTCTATCTTCTTCAGATCAACCTGAATACCCTCACTAGACACCACGTGCCCCAAGAAAGCCACTGAACTGAGCCAAAACTCGCACTTGGAGAACTTTGCATAAAGCTTCTCCTCCCTCAACCGCTGCAATACCACTCTCAAATGCTCCGTTTGCTTCTCCTGACTACGCGAGTACACCAGAATATCATACAATAACAAACGAGTCGAGATAAGGCCGAAACACAATGTTCATCAAATGCATGAACACTGCTGGGGCATTGGTCAACCCAAAAGACATTACAAGGAACTCATAATGACCATATCGGGTCCTGAAAGCCGTCTTAAGAATATCCGAGTCCCTGATCTTCAACTGGTGATACCCTGACCGGAGATCAATCTTGGAGAACACCCTCGCTCCCTGAAGTTGGTCAAATAAATCATCAATACGAGGCAAATGATACTTTTTCTTGATTGTAACTTTGTTCAACTGCCTGTAATCAATGCACATCCTCATCATGTCATCCTTCTTCTTCACAAATAGAACAGGCGCACCCCAAGGCGACACATTAGGCCGAAAAAAACCCTTATCAAGGAGTTCCTAAAGATGCTCCTTCAACTCCTTCAAATCCGCTTGTGCCATACGATATGGTGGAATAGAAACGGGCTGAGTGCCCAGCACCAGATCAATACCAAAATCAATATCCCTGTCCGGGGGCATGCCCGGCAGGTCTGCAGGAAACACATCGGGAAAGTCCCTCACTACTGGAACAGAATCTATACTAGGAGTCTCTGCACTGATGTCCCTCACAAAAGCTAAGTATGAAAGACAGCCTTTCCTAACCATCCGCTGGGCCTTCAAAAATGAGATCACTCTACTAGGAACGAAATCAGTCGAACCTTGTCACTCAATCTGTGGCACACCGGCATATCCAACGTCACTGTCTTAGCATGACAGTCCAAAATAGCGCGGCACGGAGATTACCAATCCATGCCTAATATCACATCGAAATCCACCATACAAAGCAACAGAAGGTCCACCCGAGTCTCCAAACCCCCAATAGTCACCACACACGATCGATATACGCGGTCCACAACAATAGTATCGCCCACCGGAGTAGATACACAAACAGATGAAATGAGAGACTCACGGGGCGAATCCAAATAACGAGCAAAATATGATGACACGTACGAAAAGGTGGAACCAAGATCAAATAACAAAGAGGCATCTCTGTGGCAAACTGAGACAATACCTGTAATCACGGCATCTGAGGCAATAACATCTGGTCTGGCTGGGAATGCATAGAAACGAGCCTGACCACCACCTGATCTACCTCCCTCTCTGGGGCGACCCCTAGCCGACTGACACCCACCCCTAGCTGCCTGGGCGGGTGGTGAAGTAACTGGAGTTGAAGTCGAGGGCTGGCCCTTCTGCTGAGATGAACCCCCAAGAAGACGAGGACACTGTCTCCTCATATTTCCAAACTCTCCACACTTATAACAACTCCCTAGTGCGGGGAACGGGGACTGAAGGGAACCCCTAGCACCGGGATGACAAGTAGAAGGACCTGGCAGAGAAGAGCCCTGAACTGATGGAGTACGGGACGAACTCTGGGCTGGAAGGGCACTAAGTGATGAATGGCCCTGATGAGAACTGTGAGAATCATGGCCCAATGATGCCTCACGATGAACTGGGTGAGCTGACTGAGCATGCCTGAATGGACTGCCTCTGCCGTGCTGAAACTGACCTCTCGAAGGAACTCCACTAAAGCTACCAGATCCCCGAGCCCTCTTGGCCTCCCTCTCATCTCGCTCCTGCGTCGAATTAACTCAATCTCTCGGGCAATATCGAGCACCTGCTCAAAAGTGGCACCTGACATCCTCTCTCTGGTCATGAGAATCTGAAGCTGATATGTGAGACTATCCACGAACCTCCTGATCCTCTCTATATCTGTAGGAACCAACCAAACAGCATTAGAGCTAGCTCCGAAAACCTCATCTCATATTGCATCACAGTCATATCATCCTGATGCAACTGCTCGAACTGCCTGCGCAGCTCCTCCCTTGTGAGACTGTGGTATATACTTCTCCAAGAAGAGAGCGGAGAAATGCTGCCAGGTAAAGGGCGTTGCACCAACCAACCTACGCCTCTCATAAGCCTCCCACCAAGTGAAGGCAGCTCCAGAAAATTGAAAAGTAGTAAATGCGACCCCACTGGTCTCCAAAATACCCGTTGTAAGAAGAATCCTCTGACACTTGTCCAAGAAACCCTGGCATCCTTGCCCTCTGCACCACTGAAAGTCGGAGGCTAAAGTCTACCAAACCTCTCCAATAGACGCTGCTCGTCCTCAGGCATAACTGGTACTACAAAATCCTGAGCAGGTGCAACCGGCTGGGCTGGTGGTGCCTCCGATATCTGCAATCCCTGAACAACCTGCTCGGGTGTGCAGGCGGCGGGAGTCTGAGTGCCTCCCCCGGCCTAAGATGTAGCGGCTGTAATAGAAACTGCAACCGCCTGAGCAAGACTAGTGCACACGGTTAAGATCTGAGCCAAGGTCTCCTGAAGACCCGGAATAATAATAGGCACAACGGGTGCCTGAGTTGGTCCCGCTGGAGCATCCCCCACTGGAATCTAATCATGAATTGGGGCAGTTGGTGGATCTGCAGGTGCTGCCCCATCTACTGTACGGGCTACACCCCTGCCCCTACCACAGCCTCGACCGCGAGCTCGGCCTCTAGTGGCCCCAACGGGTGGTCGTCCGTCCTAACTAGTAGCACGTGTCCTCGCCATCTGTAAGAGAATAGAATAACAAAAGTTTAGTACTAGAATCAACAGATTCGCACGACATGAATTTCAAGAATGTGAAGTTTTCCCTAAAGGTTCTGCAGCCTCCCGAGGATAAGTACAGACGTCTCCGTATCGATCAGTGAGACTCTACTAAACCGGCTTATGACTCGTGAGAACTCTGTAACCTAGGCTCTGATACCAACTTGTCACGACCACAAACTACCCCGGTCGTGATGGCGCCTATCGTAGTACTAGGCCAGCTAAATTCAACATCTAAATCAAATAAAGGGTCTTTCTCAATTCAATTACTAATTAAAGAAGACCATAAATCTTTAGTTTAAATATTTCAAAATAAGCGGAAACAAATACACAAAACATCAAACACTGCCCGATCCCGGTGTCACTAGTCATGAGCCACTAGAATACAAGCTAATACTGTCTAATCAATACAAAATGAGTCTGATAAATAAAAACACTAAAAGATAGGAAGGAGAAAGGCAGGGCTGCGGACGCCATGCAGCTACTTTGCAATCTCCGAAATGCTCTGAAGGCAAGAGACAACTGTTACTCGGATGCTCTGGCACCTGGATTTGCACACAAGGTGCAGGGAGTAATGTGAGTACGCCAACTCAGAAAGTAACAATTATAAATAAAGGCTGAGTGCAGTGACGAGCATTTGAAAACATAAGTATATTATAACATAAAAACCCTTAGAGAAAATAGTCAGATCAAATCAGTAGATAAATTCTGAACAACCAGTTAAAACTCCAGTTCAATGGAAAGTTGTTAAAACATTTATTCAACATTTTCAATAGAGGCTCAGTATAAAGAAGAGTGAAATTCAGTATTTTCATAAACAAGCCCCTCGGGCGAAGTATCACTCATATATATATAGCCCCTCGGGTAAGCCTCTCAGTCACTCGGACTCAACTTCCACACTCAGCACTCACGCTCAATAGGTATCTCATAACAACCGCTACGGCGTGCAGCCCAATCCATAAATATATAGTCGACTGCGCTCACTAGGGGTGTACAGATTCCGGATGGGCTCCTACAGCCCAAGCGCTATATCGCTGCGGCGTGCAACCCAATCCAAATATATATCGCTGCGGCGTGCAGCCCGATCCATATATATATATATATATATATATATATATATATATATATATATATATATATATATATATATATCGCTGCGACGTGGAGCCCGATCCATAACTATCCTCACAATCAGGCCCTCGGCCTCACTCACTCATTCGCCTCACAAGCCACTCGGGCATCTCAGTGCAAACTCAGGGAACTCAGCCTAAAACACTTTCATAAATATTAAAATAGAGTGAGAAACATGATTTAACAATAAGCAGGTATAAACCACTTCTGAGGATAATGCTTTCTATCAAAAATATTGTGAAAATAACAGTAAAGTGCCCATGAGGGTCCAACAGTACGGCACAAGGCCTCAAATATGGCATTCAGCCCAAGTTGACAAAATCATTTCTAAAACACATAGATATCATATCGAATTTATCAAAACATGCAACTCTACAGTTGCCTCGGGACGGACCAAGTCACAATCCCTACGGGTGCACGCCAACACGCCCGTCACCTAGCATGTGAGTCACCTCATAAATCAAAATAGTACGAAATTGTGGTCTCATACACTGAGGTCTAGATTTACAAAAGTTACTTACCTCGAACCGGACAAAAATCTACTCCGCAATGCCCATGCCTCTCGACTCGGCCTCAAATCACCCCGAGTCTATCAAAAAATCAGAATCATAACATCAATACATGCCAAAGGAACAAAGCCGATGCGAAAATTATCAAATTAGATCAAAATTCCCGAAATTGGCCAAACTCGACCACCGGGCCCATGTCTCGGAATTAGATAAAAATCACAACACCAAAATCCTTATCCTCTCACGAGTCTATACATACCAAAATCGTCAAAATCGGACCTCAAATGGCCCCTCAAATCCTCAATTGAACTCTCCAATTTCAAGCCCTAATCTCCCAATTTCTTCCTTAATTTTCTCATTAAAACCATGATTAAACAATGGAAAAATTTCCATAAACACAAGATACAAGGCCCAAGTAGCTTACCTCACTGAAAACACTTGATTTCCCCTTCAAATCACAGCTCTCCAACTCGTTCAAAAATGGTGGTTAAAAGACTGAAATTCGCGAAGATGGCTTTTTATACTTTCTGCCCAGCGATTTACGCACCTGCGGTCCATTAACCGTGCCTGCGGGATTGCTTCTGCGGTCCAACCAACCGCATCTGCGGTTTTCACTTATTTTCCCTCAACCGCATCTGCGACCTCTTACCCGCACCTGCGGTCACGCAGGTGCGTTCCTTCTACCGCACTTGCGGTTCTTGGTCTTCTCGCCTATGGCCGCATCTGCGGCTGCTTCCTTGCTCCTATGGACATCGCACCTGCGGTTCCCTCTCCGCAGGTGCGGTTATG
This sequence comes from Nicotiana attenuata, assembly GCF_001879085.1. NCBI lineage: Eukaryota > Viridiplantae > Streptophyta > Magnoliopsida > Solanales > Solanaceae > Nicotiana > Nicotiana attenuata. The sequence continues at coordinate 31,007 of NW_017675399.1, forward strand.
ACAGCTGAAGGAATTTTCAGCACTTCCTCAAATCCAATCCTTGATCCGTCAACCTCCTGAAATCAACTTGAGGCTCTCGGGACCTCAACCAAACATACCAACAAGTCACATATCATCATTAAAACTTATACCAACCTTCGAAACACTCAAAACAACATCGAAACATCAAAACACCCTCGGATTCAAGACTAAGGATTTCAAAAACTTCTGAATTTCGCAAACGATGTAAAAACCTATCAAACCTCATCCGAATGACCTGAAATTTTGCACACACGTCACAAATGACACAACGGACCTACTCCAGAAAGCTCCAAATTTTGAATTTCGCCAATTCAAGCCTAAATCTACCACGGACCTCCAAATTATATTCCGAACACTCCTAAGCCCAAAATCACCTAACGAAGCTATCCGAACCTTCAGAATTCACATCCGAGACCTTCTACTCATAAGTCAACATCCGGTTGACTTTTCCAACTTAAACTCCTAAATTAGAGACTAAGTGTCTCATTCCACTCTAAGACCACTCCGAACACAACACAACCAACACGATATGATGAAATATAGTTGAACAACTCATAAAGAAGCAGGCATGGGAAAACGGGGCTGAAACTCATGAAACGACCAGCCGGGTCGTTACATTAAACTATCTGGTGTCCCCAAAACCCCCCTGAACTATATCCCCTTATATATTAAAACCCCATGTTGGACTTCTAAAGGTGCGTCTGTCTAACTATATAAAATTATGGTTTGTGCAAAGTTTTTTATTTAGTTTACTCATGATGTATTACTTTCGGATGATTGATTAATTTTAGGAGTTTTGGCCAAAATAATATCTAATGTACTGTGTTAATTATAGGTTTAATTGTTATTGTGTTTTATGCTAAACTCCAATTGAATAAGTCATTTATATTTATTTTGTAGCGCAGTAAAAATATAAATAAAGACATATATCGTTGCATTTCTTAAAAATTATCTTATATTACATAAAAGAGATTACACAAAATAAAATTTCGCAAATAAAAAATAAATTGGCCAAACATTACATTCTCTAATTTCAGATTACATAAAGAAGGTTCAAGAGATTCAACTTTATTCTCCACAAGGTGTTGAGTTGAATAAGAAGATTTAAATTGGTATTCTTTCAATAATATGTGTAAGACATGAAAGAAGACTAAAACAAAAAAAAAAAAGAATAAATCATTTAAGAGGAAACAAGAGAGGGAGAAATTTTCCAGAGGAAACCCATAGGGAGAACTGAAGAAAAAAGGTTAAAAAATGAAGAAGAAGGTGAAAAAAAAAAAGAAGAAAGGTAAACAAAAAAAAAAGGAACAATGGTGAAAAAATGAGGAAGAAAGGTGGATATAACTCAAATAAGGAGTATATATATTAAAAAAATAAATGTGAAAGAGGGTTAGACTAATTAGCTACTATTATTTTCTGCCATATGAGCCATTTTGATGGGTTTTTTCAGCTGCCACGCACTCCCAAGCGAGTGTTTACACACGTTATGCCATATCAGCAACGAGGGGTTTTTAATATGAAGGGAATATAGTTCAGGAAAATTTTGGGGATACCGAATAGTTTAAGTAGGAAACCGACAAAAAAATGATAGTTTAAGGAGGTTTTAGGGTATTAACTCTTTTTTTTTTCTCATGCTCAAGGAGAGTGGAAACACTTCATCCACCAATATTTTTTCTTAAAGAAAGTAATAGATACACGTTGTACAAGGTATAATGGGATAAAACTTTTCGGAATAAGTTTAGGGTGGAAAAATATTTTCACTATACTTTAACTTCTAAAGACAACAAAAAGGTTTAAAAAACCAAAAATTATCACTAAAGTCACATAATAATGAGTTTTGGTTTTCTGAAATTCAAATTTATTTTCTAATAAAACTAGTTCAGTTCAAACCCCTAAATGGGCAAATATGTATTTTACATGACACTAAAATGTTCTAATCTTCCACTAAACTGGATCTTGATTCGCTCGCGTAGTGGGATCACCAAAACCCAGCAAAACCCTAGCTGGTAAAATTATTTCACCTTCTTCCATAGCAAATCCTTTGTTTCTCTTGCGTGGTTCTAGCGATTGTTAGCCTCTAATGGCTTCCATTCTTCGAAAATCTCTGAGAAACCAACTTCTCTCAGCGGCAAGAACCACCATTAACCTTAATAGATCAACAATTCTCAGCTCTAAACCTACACTGACATCACCTTTGCCCCATCATCCTTCTTCCAGCAGGCTTGGTAAAACCCCATTTTTTCCTCAACTGGGAACAGTGGATCCAAATCTGAATGTTGGGTTTTATCCAAGCTTTTCTTTTGGGCATTTCCTAAATCCAGTTTCTCCAAATGGGTTGACTACACCTGAGGAAGTAGATGATGTTATTGCGGATGAGTCACATAAGATTTGGGCTGATAGTGTAAAGAAGAAGAGGAAGAGGAAGATGAACAAACACAAGTTGAAGAAGTTACGGAAGCGCCTCAGGAGGAAGACATAGTGTATTTTACCATTGTGTCATTGGTGAGGAATTTCTCATTGAGGCTGCATTTGTCTTGTTTAGCTGTGGTTAAAGATGTAATTTTTTTTGGTCTATGGAACAATTTTGGTCGAAGAAATTGCTGAACCTAGTTTTAGGAATAATTGAATTTTTTTTTCATGTTAAATGATGTGTGTTTGGGATGCTTATTAGCCTGTACTTGATGAGATTCTTACAGTCTAACAATAGATAGTACATCATCTTTTTTTATGGGGCTCATAATATGTTTTCACATCTTAGCTGCTGCTTTAACGTCTAAAAGCTATGAACTTTTCTGTTTAGGCAATCCAACTTAGGTTAAATTTTTTATAAGGAGTACATTTACTGTTGTAAAGGATATATCCCAGCAATAAGAGCATGTTGGGATGATAATAGGAGCAAAACCAACACTCAGATTATCGATTACATTTTAAGTGAGTTGAGGAAGTCTAGAAAATTTGCACCAAAAGCAAGGATGAAGAGGTATCTTCTTGAAGCATCTCGTACTAGCAATTAGTTTTTAAGGCTAATACTATGTGTAAAGGTTCCTGTTTGGTCCACAGTGTAGCGAGCATGTCAAAAAAGGGAGCTTCTAGCTGTTGGGTACTCGATAAACTGATCATGTGATAGATCAGAATCTTAGAAGAAAATGAGACTCAATGCCTCTCTTACAATTTTAAGACCATAACATTTGCTAAATGTAGCAAGCTACTGGAAGAGATGATCAGACATTTTTTTTTTGATAATGGGAAAAGCTCCCATATACATGTTGGGACATATAAATGAGGATAGAAATAATGAAGCCTTTGCTTGAAGAGCCCAATTAGCATTCATATTGAATGACTCTATGAAATTACGTAGATGCTTCCACATACTATGGGTAACGTAGGAGACATTTCTATTTTCCCCAGGAAATCTTCAGAATTCCCATTGCTTAGCCTTCAAAGTTTTGCAAGAATATGCAGCTAAAGATTGTGGCAAAGGTTGCCAAACGAATTCACAAACATGGGGCATTAATCCTATGTTCTCAATGTAACGTGAGTGTGTCAATTCTTATCACATTATGCATTTGATCCATTTACAGTTGTGTTAGCTCTTGGACTACACGTAAAATAATCTTCAGGTTTGGGTTTTAGTTTTAATACCTATAAAGCAGATCTCTGTTCGTTTCCTTCGGTCCGTCCAATATCTGTTTTGATTATTAAGTGAAATGAGTGCTCGCTGATTTTGTTTGTTTCCTGTTTTCTCCCTTTGTATTGTGAGTTGTCAAGCAAGTTATCACTTTCTGAAGCAATTATTGTTTTTGTCTGATATCAGCTTTGCATCATCGCCTTTCCTTGTTCTTCACTTCTCTGTGATAAAATGTTGAGACTTTGTCAATAGACTCTCTGGTATTACATTTTGTGAATGATGTGGATAGCCTGGTAAAGTCTATAGGCTCATTACGTGAAAGCAGTGTAAATGGTAAGCTCTTTTGTAATATCCAGCAGTTAGTCCTTGGCTTTTGGATTTTAATGAAACTTTTGCTTACTGATTTAGATAAAAGAAATTGTTGAGTGTTTGTCTTGTGAAACTTCTTATGGATTTTACTTCTTTGTATGTGAAGTCTTATTGCACGAACCTATGTCGGAAATTCTAATTGCATTCGTTAATTGAATCTATATGTGTATGTTTGTAGTTGATTTTTGAGTGCCCTGTACAGGATACTTTGAAGGTACAAGCTGCTCGTGGATTTGCTGTGTTTTATTGTCTTTTCCCGAAAAAGAAATATTTTGTAAGATGTCTCATATCTCGAAGAAAACAAAGAGGAATAACATGTTGTTTTCATTTCAAATATGCAAAACATGCGGGCATTATCCGTGATTTTACTGTCTTTCGACCCCAAAGAAACAATTCCCTGGAAGTGGCATCACCCTCTCCCAGAGACACACATGGACATGTGTTTGGGTCTTCTCTTTTGGTCACAAATGTGTGTATAGCTATCTATCTATCTACATATGTAGAGGATATACCCTTGGCCAATTTTGTAAAAGGGGTTTATGTTCGTGGCCACTTAGGTTTCACTTATATTGACATGGATGATGAACACAAACAATATGGGACTTTTTCAGTTGGGGAAGTGGACAAAGGTTGACCACAAAAATAAGAGTGGCAAAGATCCCAACCATTCCAACTTAGTCATGGTAAATAAATGAGTGGATCAAAAACTAGGCGAGGACTGCTGGGAAAGCATAAGGAACTTAAGGCACTGAATTCTTCTATGATCTTCAGCTCTCTTTGTTCCCTCTATATATAGCTGCTCCCATATCTTTGGAAATCTCTCTCGGGGATCCAAACAGATTTCTTGTCTGCAACTTTAATTTTTCATAGCACAAGTATTCTGATATTCTTGCCAATCTTGTGGTCTACACTTATGTGACGTACCTTTAATCGCCTAAACATTTGCTTAAGCTAGCTAGTGCCTTATAGGTAAACTTAAAGTAAGTTGTTTGACTGCTGAAGTGATTCATTCCTAGTCTGGGCTTGCTTCTGTGTAGCGTCCAGTTTCCTTAATCTGATTTCTAGGATGCTATCTCCTTGTTTCAGTTGGCTCAGTGCCTTATTGCTTTCAGTTTGGCGATTGTCTTGTTCCACCTAGGCAGGCTAGGGGAGATTTCTTTCACTTTTCAAATGTTAGTTTTGTCCAAGAAACCTTTCTTGTGGGACAGTTTTCTTGCCCACATCATGAAGAAGAACACGTCGCTGCTAGATGGTTCCCCACATGGTAAAACACGATCTACTATTTCCAATTATGCAGGTAGTATTGTATGTAGATGTAGTGCGCCTAGATCTCTCAAGTCTCAACTACCTCAATAACCAAGTATTGATGGCCCTAGGTGATGGAATTTGACTAGGAAAAGACTGAGAAGCTGTAACTTCTCTTTTCTGCTGTCTGCATTGTTTGGACCCGTTTTCTCCCTGCTCTTTTTAAGTGTCTGTTTTTATTTTGTCATTCAAGTGAATTCATCACCTCACATTTCCTAGGGCATCAAGTTATCCTGACCTCAAGTGAAAACTAACCAAATTTTGGTGTCTACTAGTGCCAGAGTAGAAATTCGGTTTTACTTGTGGTATTTATGCATTTATTTCAATCGATTTGAAAACCATATGTACTTTCAGTGTTAGCTTCCTTACACATATGACATATGATTGAGAAGCCTCAACTGCCCTTGTCATGTAGTAATAGATATTGTTAATGGAGTTGCATCTTCTTGCAGTATTAGAGTGGGGGCTATGGTGCCTTCATGGCACCAATCTGTTGGTCTGACTTGTACTTCTTGTTCTCATGTTGTGGACTTGTAGTACTTGGGATTGTGATTCTGTGCTGTGGACCAAACAGACGATGACCTACCAACAATATAATGTGGTGATGTGAGGAAACAATCATATTATCGGGGCCTGGTGTAAGCTCTTAATCACGTATGAACTAAAATGAAATAACCTTGAGTTGCAATCTGAGGTGTATGCAGAATCTTGTACAAACAGTTGTCGACTTATTATCACAAATCAACTTGTATGTAGTTTTGTTGGGACCGTAGAGGTTCTAAAGTTTGTTTGTTCTAATTGATGTTTACTTTGTATTATTTTCAAGTATGTCAGATGACACTCCTCATCGAAGGGGTATCTTAGCCACTGGCTATAATCCAGTTCTCAAGCTTCTGAGAAATGTAACAAACAACGAAAAACAACAACAAACCCAATGTAATCCTACGAGGTCTGGGGAGAGTAGTGTGTATGTAGACCTTACCCCCACCTAAAAGGTAGAGAGGTTGTTTCCAATAGACCTTCGGCTTACGAAAAATAGTTAAAAAATAAAGATAAAATAATTAAAAAAAAAAAATAAACCATAGTACCAAGCAGTAACAACAAGATAATAAGAAATCGAAACGAAGAGAACAACAGGTAAAAAGGACTAACACCAATACTCTCGACTACATACTAGTCATCTACCTTGATTCTCGACCTCCACACCTTCCTATCAAGGGTCATGTCCTCGGTAAATAGAAGTAACGTTATATCCTGCCTAATCACTTCACCCCAATACTTCTTTTGTCTGCCTCTTCTCAGCCCCTCTAGCGCCAACCTCTCACACCTCCTCACTGGGGCATTTGTGTTTCTCCTCTTCACATGCTCAAACCATCTAAGCCGAACTTCCCATATCTTGTCCTCCACCGGAGACGCTCCCAATCTGGCCCGAATATCTTCATTCCTAATCTTGTCCATCTTGGTAAGCCCACACATCTATCTCAACATCCTTATCTCTGCTACTCATGTTCTGGACATGCGAGTTCTTGACTGGCCAATATTCTACCTCATACAACATAATCGGTCTAACCATCACTCTGTAAAATTTACCTTTAAGGTTAGGAGGCACATTCTTATCACATAAAACACCATATGTTAGCCTTCACTTCACCCACCTAGTTTCAATACGACGTGTAACATCCTCGCCAAGCTTATGAGAAATGTGCTAGTTAATTAATTAAGGCTTGCATTATTAAGAAGTTAACCGACTGAGGGATGAGGAGTGAAATAGAAAAGGCAAGAGAAGTGAAGATAAAGAGGGAAAGCAGCCATTGGATTTGTGAGAAACCTTTACTCTTTCCGCCTCGATTACTACAAAGCAGGTGGAAAGGTGCAATGGATGAGTTTTTTTCTTTCTTCTTTTGATGACTAGAAAAAGAAAAAGAGATGAATCAACCTTCTCTTTTATAACAATGATTAGCAGCAGTTTTTTAGGCAAGGGAAGTGACATCTTACCATCCTCTCCTACCACTTTTACTCCCATCTACTGTAATTCCGGACATTCTGCATAAACAATACGCATTTTACTTTTAAAATGAGGTTACTTCGAAACATTCTTTTTGGTCTTTTTGGAAGGAGCTAAAGCAAAGGGAAATCTTATCCCCCTGATTAGTTAAAACATATAAAGATTTCGAAGTTGCATTCTCTTCTTTAAGATTGTTTTTTTTCCCTTCAAATTCTTAGAATCAAATGACCAAACATGAGAAGGGGACTAGTTCATGCAAAACTTCAACATAGACAAAAATATACTATCATCTTTTTTGCCCTTCTCTAAGTTTTCTTTTACGGGAAAGGTCAACCTCTAATCTAAATAGGATAAGAAGGAAGTAGGAGGCGGGGAACAACTTGAATGCAGAATAAGGTTATAAGTTATAGGGATTTTTACATACATATACACTATTCGAAACTTTATTATCCTCCTTACTCAAGTTTCACTTTAATTACCTCTTATATACAAAATTATCAATTATGTACATTTTTTGGATTAAGGATAATTAATCAATTCCTACAATCAATATAACGTACAAATCCCACTCCCCCCACGTTTCTCTCTCCACATCCCACTCCCCTCCCCCACGTATCTTGCACGAGAGAATAGCAATTCCACCATTAACAACCATTAAAAAGCTTTGAAGTTTTGAATTCGAATTTGGGTTTTCAAAAAACATTATTTGTTTGAATTGGGTGTTGTTGCAAAGAATTGGGATTCTATCTACGTCTCTCTCTATCTCTCAATCCCTAGTTTCAGTAATGTAAAGCTAAGAAATTAAAGAGTTCAGCAATTCCACCATTGACAACCATTAAAAAGTTTTGATGCTTTGAATTCGAATTTGGGTTTTCAGAAACCATTATTTGTTTGGATTGGGTGTTGTTGCAAACAATTGGGAATATGGTTTGGAGTTTATATCTCAATTTTGAGGGTGTTTTGGTAAAGATTAGACTTAATTTTGGCTGAATTTCAGATTGAAACTCAAAGAAGAAGAAGAAGAAGAAGAAGAAGAAGACATGACATACATTATATTGTAGAAATTGTAGTAAAGTTGTAGTAAAATTGTAGAAGAATTGTATTATGTTGTTTATGTATTTTTTTAATTTAATATTGTATGAAAGTTGAACAATATTGTATAAAAATTATATTTAAGTTGTATGATATTGTAATTATATATAACTGAGTAGAAATAATGTATGAAAATTGTAGATAAGTTGTATAATATATAATTAGTTGTATGAAATTTATTTTTACTATGTATAAATTAGATACAAAATATACAAAAAATGTCTTGTATAAAAATTGTGTTTAAGTGGTATGATATTGTAGTTGTATATAACTGGGTAAAAATTATGTATGAAAGTTGTAGATAAGTTGTATAATATATAATTAGTTGTATGAAATTTGTTTTTACTATGTATAAATCAAATACAAAATATACAAAAGACATAATGTATAAAGTTTGTATAAAAATTATATTTGTGTAATAAGGAATAGTGTCAAGAACAGAGAAGTGGCTGAATCTGTAGCCATTTTCATCTATTTTCTTATAAAATTNGTACGCTTATTTCATCTTATTTTCTTAATTAAATTAGTAACTTTTCGTTTTTTTTTTTTTGTGAACTTTAAAAGGGCGTATTGGTACAATTTTTGGCTTGTTTATTTATAAAAAAATATAAAGATGTGAGCATAATGATTGTCAATTGTTCCATGAACTTCCTTCATGATTAAATTCTGGATTTAAGGTAAGTATCTTACTTTATTTTTCTCTTTTAAATTCTTGAAATTCTATAGTTTGATTTTATATACAAGCAAAGACAACAAAGTTTGATTATAACTCTAATGGAGTTTGTAAGAAATTATAACCACCTGAAGTGGTAAAATTTCTATGCCTCGCCATGATCAAATTCATGTATGATTGTGGGCAAAGAATTGAAAATCCGTCCCATTGAATTTGCTCCATTCTCATTCCCTTAAGAGAATGATAGCAGTCTGTGATAAGTCTGAAAGAAGACAAAATTATTACTATGAATGTATCAATGGATATGGACGTGGCAACAGACGAAATTATAATCATCATTATTTGTGGTAATGAGAACAATAGGGATTCTCAAAATAATCTTTCACTCTGTGAAAAATATTTGTCATTGATTTGACATGAGATTTTGTAAAGCACATATAGATGATTATGGTTCATTCATGATGTGAATGTGACAACATCTGATTTATGAATACATATTCATTCTTCAAAGAATATCAACGTGCTAGTGGTAGTGAATATACCACACTCACCTCTAGAAGGAGGTTTGAGAGGAAATAAGAAAATAATGCTATTATTATGGCATAAATGGTCATTGGTCACGTACTTATTGTACGCCAAAATATTTTGGCATTGTGATTATTAAAAGACAACATTAATGCAAGAAACAGATCTTGCATATAATTCTGACAATGACTATAATGGTATAACTTTCTCTTTAAAAGAGATATTCACCATATGGGTGTTGATGAATATGTGGTACTACAAAATTAATTGAGAACTCTGGAAGAGCCAATTATATTATTTTGGAGAAACACAATTAATTACCAATAAGGTATTGTGTTGTAGCAAGTCTCAAAGAAACTTATTGAGTTTCTAAAGTATTCGCGAAAGCGGTTGGTCATACTGAGACTATAAATAAAGGAAAGATTTAATATCTTCTATTACTACAACTTGTAGCGGGGTAATATGTATGTGAAAAGCTACCCACTTTATTCTCCAGTTTGTACTACACAAACAAAAGAATGCCACAATAAATAGAAGTTTATTGATATAAAAACCCATATCATAATAAACTTGGAGTTTATTGATAATCGCACACGTCATGGTGTAAATCTGAAGTTTATCAATATTGATAATTTATTCAGTTGGCATAATTGGTTTACCCATATCAATTTAAGTATGATGTGCAAAAATAAAAGAGAATTCACATGGGTAAATATTAAAGAACTAGAAAGTTCTTTACGAATTCTCTTATGTTGCCTGTTTTCATTAATTAATATACCAACTAAAATTGGGATTGAATCCCATGAATGCTGGAAATATCAAAGGTGAATATGGGCCCATTCACCAGCCATGTATACCACATAAGATGCATCTATGAGATGGTTACATGTGCGATTATTAATAACCCGCAACATGGTGTTTTGCGAGGTAACGTGCTCAATAATTTAATTTCGAGCATAATTTCCAGATTTCCTATTCAAGATAGTTTATCTTGATAAGTTGGCTTACATCACAGTTGGTTTAGCAAAATGATTTATTGAGTGCCTCCACTTAATAGCTAAACTATTGCTTATGAGAACAAAGTTATCTATATCAGTTTGATATAGGTTATATACGAAAGTATATTACATTCTTCCCTCACAAGTGGTTTCAGGTTCAGGAACCAAATAATTCCATCTCATTATTATTGATGTGCAGTGTATATTTTGATTAACACCATAACGCACAAAGATGGGTTCTCAAAGTTGAGGAAACAAGTTAGTTTTTCTAACATGAGGGGGAGACAAGATACAACAGTTGAGAAAAAGTTACATGGAATGAATTATCATTTATACATCTATATCCCCGAATAAAATAATATGAACTTGAAGTTCATAAAAGGATAATTCATTTGCAATATATTGCAAAGCATGCCAGACGCATTTGCTGACCCAAAGAAAGTAACTATATTCTCATTGCAAATGCTCCTATTAAGTCCTAGAAGGACAAAGTCTATGGTACACTTAAAGCGTATAGACAAATCGGTTTCAAATAACACTTACTTGATAAGAAGATGAGCAAATGATCAAAATGATCATAATAAAGGAGGCAAGTGATCTAGAAGATCACATGACATAACACTTTATAAAATCTCAAGAGAGATTCAGGTACCTGAAAATATGAATGAAGAGATCTCTATGTTATGTCTTTATGAAAAATATTGAAACCGATATAAAATATTTGTCAACGACATCTATGACAACGCTAAATATATATGAGGATCTTAAGTCTGGAGAAACAATTTCGAATAGAATTGGTTTCATATGAAAGACATGTAGTTTTGAACATGTAGTTCAAACACTTGAAAGTATAAAGTCAATGGTATGTGCAATCAGTTTTCGATATCTTATATGTCTAGCATGACATGAAAACTTGATATGCATCTAAAGTCTATTATATGGCTTATATGACTTAACAATCCTTGAAAGATTTAAATTGCTTAAAGCATATAGAATTCATGGTCATGAAGTACTACATCCTAAATGCAATTTGTGCACAAATGTATCTTGATATAACTATAAGCATGATAATATGATAGCAAGAGTTTTCACCCCTATGTGAAGATATTGAAATGACGATTCCAACAAGATCATATGAAGACAATACATCTATTAAGAATGATGATTTCAAGGTTCAACATATTCATTCAAGTTAATATGGCTGATTTATTCATCAAATCTCTACCAAATATCTTTTGAAGATGGTGCACAAGATTGGAATGCAAATGCTTAAGGATGTGAATTGATGCTCTCATCAGGGGGAGTTAATATGCGTTGTACTCTTTTTTCCTTACAAGGTTTTGTCCACTGGGTTTNAATTTGATTATAACTCTAATGGAGTTTGTAAGAAATTATAACCACCTGAAGTGGTAAAATTTTTATGCCTCGCCATGATCAAATTCATGTATGATTGTGGGCAAAGAATTGAAAACCCGTCCCATTGAATGTGCTCCATTCTCATTCCCTTAAGAGAATGTGATAGCAGTATGTGATAAGTCTGAAAGAAGACAAAAATTATTACTATGAATGTATCAATGGATATGGACGTGGCAATAGACGAAATTATAATCGTCGTCATTTGTGGTAATGAGAACAATAAGGATTCTCAAAATAATCTTTCACTCTGTGAAAAATATTTGTCATCGATTTGACATGAGATTTTGTAAAGCACACATAGATGATTATGGTCCATTTATGATGTGAATGTGACAACATCTGATTTATGAATACATATTCATTCTTCAAAGAATATGAACGTGCTAGTGGTAGTGAATATACCACACTCACCTCTAAAAGGAGGTTTGAGATGATATAAGAAAATAATGTCATTATTATGGCATGAATGGTCATTGGTCACGTACCTATTGTACGCCAAAATATTTTGGCATTGTGATTGTTAAAAGACAACGGTAATGCAAGAAACAGATCTTGCATATAATTTTGACCATAACCATAATGGTATAACTTTCTCTTTAAAAGAGATATTCACCATATGGGTGTTGATGAATATGTGGTACTACAAAATTAATTGAGAACTCTGCAAGAGCCAATTATACTATTTTGGAGAAACACAATTAATTACCAATAAGGTATTGTGTTGTAGTAAGTCTCAAAGAAACTTATTCAGTTTGTGCAAAGCGGTTGATTATATTGAGACTATAAATAAAGGAAAGATTTAATATCTTCTATTACTACAACTTGTAGCGGGGTAATATGTATGTGAAAAGCTACCCGCTTTATTCTCCAGTTTGTACTACATAAACAAAAGAATACCACAATAAAGTAGAAGTTTATTGATATAAAAACCCATATCATAATAAACTTGGAGTTTATTGATAATTGCACACGTCATGGTGTAAATCTGAAGTTTATCAATATTGATAATTTATTCAGTTGGCATAATTGGTTTACCCATATCAATTTAAGTATGATGTGCAAAAATAAAAGAGAATTCACATGGGTAAATATTAAAGAACTAGAAAGTTCTTTACGAATTCTCTTATGTTGCCTGTTTTCATTAATTAATATACCAACTAAAATTGGGATTGAATCCCATGAATGCTGGAAATATCAAAGGTGAATATGGGCCCATTCACCAGCCATGTATACCACATAAGATGCATCTATGAGATGGTTACATGTGCGATTATTAATAACCCGCAACATGGTGTTTGCGAGGTAACTTGCTCAATAATTTAATTTCGAGCATAATTTCCAGATTTTCTATTCAAGATAAGTTGGCTTACATCACAGTTGGTTTAGCAAAATGATTTATTGAGTGCCTCCACTTAATAGCTAAACTATTGCTTATGAGAACAAAGTTATCTATATCAGTTTGATATAGGTTATATACGAAAGTATATTACATTCTTCCCTCACAAGTGGTTTCAGGTTCAGGAACCAAATAATTCCATCTCATTATTATTGATGTGCGGTGTATATTTTGATTAACACCATAACGCACAAAGATGGGTTCTCAAAGTTGAGGAAACAAGTTAGTTTTTCTAACATGAGGGGGAGACAAGATACAACAGTTGAGAAAAAGTTACATGGAATGAATTATCATTTATACATCTATATCCCCGAATAAAATAATATGAACTTGAAGTTCATAAAAGGATAATTCATTTGCAATATATTGCAAAGCATGCCAGACGCATTTGCTGACCTAAAGAAAGTAACTATATTCTCATTGCAAATGCTCCTATTAAGTCCTAGAAGGACAAAGTCTATGGTACACTTAAAGCGTATAGACAAATCGGTTTCAAATAACACTTCTTGATAAAGAAGATGAGCAAATGATCAAAATGATCATAATAAAGGAGGCAAGTGATCTAGAAGATCACATGACATAACACTTTATAAAATCTCAAGAGAGATTCAGGTACCTGAAAATATGAATGAAGAGATCTCTATGTCATGTCTTTATAAAAATAAAGCTGGAAGCGATATAAAATGTTCGTCGACGACATCTATATTAGCGCTAAGTATAGACGAGGATCTTAAGTCTGTCGAATATAGACACAAAAATATTGGCCAAATGAAAGAGACACAATTCGAATAGAATTTGTTTCATACGAAAGACATATAGTTTTGGACCTTCAGTTCAAACACTTGAAAGTATGAAGCCAATGATATATGCAATTAGTTTTCGATATCTTATTTGTCTAGCATGACATGAAAACTTGATATGCATCTAATTAAAGTCTATTATATGACTTATATGGCAATCCTTGAAGGATTTAAATTGCTTAAATCATATAGAATTCGTGGTCATCCTCAGTTCAATTTGTGCACAAATGTATCTTGCTATAACTATAGGCATGATAATATGATAGCAAGAGTTTTCACCTCTATATGAAGATATTGAACTGACGATTCCAACAAGATCATATGAAGACAATTCATCTCTATCAAGAATGATGATTTCAAGGTGCAATATATTCATTCAAGTTAATATGCCTGATTTGTTCATCAAATCTCTACCAAAGATCTTTTGAAGATGGTGCACAAGATTGGAATGCAAATGCTTAAGGATGTGAAGTGATGCTCTCATGAGGGGGAGTTAATACGCGTTGTACTCTTTTTCCCTTACAAGGTTTTGTCCCACTGGATTTTCCTTGCAAGGTTTTTAACGAGGCAACCGAAAGGCGTATTATTAGATATGTGTACTCTTTTTCCTTCTCTAGAATTTTTTTTCCAATGGGTTTTATTTTAGTTAAGGTTTTAACGAGGCACATTATCTGTTGAATAGACATTCAAGGGGGAGTGTTATAAAAAAAATTATATTTATGGTGAATGTTTATATTTAGAGAGATTCTAGGGTTTATTACTTGGTGGCTAAGTCACCTTCTCCCTATAAATAGAGAGTTCTATTCCATTGTAATTCACCCCAAAAAATCAATAAGAATTCTCTCCCTCTACTTTTCTCTGTAATACTCTTCTTCTTCTTTTATTATTTCATAACAAATTGTATATAATTTGAATAAAAATGACGAGATCTGAGGGATTAGAATCTCTAAATCCCTAAATATAAGTTCAACCTGGAGAGAAGAGGGGAGAGAGGATAGAAAAAAGAAAAATGGTGTAACTAAATCTCTTGATTGAAGGCACAAATAATGGATTGGGAGCCTTTTAAGGTGGATTGCATATATTTTGTAACTAAAATGTGTTTAAGTCGGGTAAATACCAACACATGGACATTTTTTGTAATAAGGTTTCAAATAGTGTATAGGAATGAAAAAATCCCTAAGTTATAACCACAGGTAGGGATGACAATTTGAGCCCAATTCCATTTGACCGTCCAACCCATCCAAGGTTGGATTAGTCATTAATCTGCCCAATTGTTAAACTCAACACATTTTGACCCAACTCATTTCAGCCCATCTAAAATTGGACTGATTTTTAGTCCAAATTGATCCATGAGTAACTTTACTAAAATATCTTAAAAATAACTTTTTTTTCGTTTGATACGTTATATAAAACCATAACAAAAGAAAAAAAAGCCTGATTTGATAATTAAACAATTCATAAGAAAATAATACACATTAATTAAAGTTTAATAAGAGTTGGGCGGCTTGGCTACGGTCCAATTTTTAGTCCAACTTGACCAAGTCCATCTCAGCCAAAGTTACTTTTGGGCGGATCATTAACCCGCCTATTTATTAATACAACCCGCCCATTACTAATATAACCCATATTGACCGGCTCAAAATCAGCCCAACGCGCCCACTTGACACCTCTAACCACTAGACTGCAATTTCAATATCTCATCCTTATTATGTTCTCCTCTTATCTTTTGCATTATCCAAGTTAGTGTTCACTTTCTTTAAAAAAATGGACACAACTAAAATTAAAATGAAAAACAAAATGGAGAGAGAGAGAGGAGAGGTGGGTCCATGACCGACCAATAACCACATTATATTCCACGTTTTCTGTCGGCTTTAGTCATGTAGTCAACCAGAGTAAAAATTCCAGTGTGTAAAGTCCCTTCTTCTAGAAATTCTCAATACCCCAAAAAGGAAAAACGAAGTATAAAGAGAAAGGAAAGTCGATCCAGTTCTAGACTTCTTCTGCTCCCACCTCCAAAACTTACCATTAAACACTAGTACAATAATTCCATTTTAAGCAATTAAATCTTCCCAATCAACAACCTTTATCTTTTACCAGTAGTAACCACAGTTTCAGAAAATATGGGAGGGGTAACCTCATCAATGGCGGCGAAGTTGGCGTTTTTTCCTCCAAACCCACCTTCTTACAAGCTTGTTAAAGATGATCTCACGGGTCTTTTGCTTCTTAGCCCTTTTCCTCACCGTGAAAATGTTGAAGTCCTTAAATTGCCCACTCGTAAAGGTACTGAAATTGTTGCTGTTTACGTTAGGCATCCTATGGCTACCTCCACTCTACTGTATTCCCATGGAAATGCTGCTGACTTGGGTCAGATGTACGAGCTTTTCGTTGAATTGAGCATTCACTTGCGCGTTAATCTCTTGGGGTAAACTTTACTCTTTCTCTTTCTCTTTCTCCTTATCTGTGTGAAAAAGTCTTGATTTTTTAGAAAAAGGATATACCAATTAGGGATTAAAAGTTAGTCTGTTGTTACATTTACATTGGGTTCCGTGATTGCAAGGGCGTTTTTAGCAAGTTAAATACTTGTATGTTAGTTTAGGGATAATCGTAGTTTTAGATTCTCAATTTGCTTAAAAAATATTTTTTTAGTATTGGAATGGAATTGGGTAGAAAAAGATCAAATATAGGCAATACATATTAGCTGAGAATATGTTTTAGATGTTTAGCCATGTTATACACAGTGTAGTCAAAGAAAACTTTAAAAAACACTCCAAGTCTTTTGGGGCTTTAAGCTCAATATAAGTGTGGGTCTTAGTGAAAAAAAGGCACAATGAAGGAGAAGGATAACTTTTCTTCCATTCCGTCACAGAAGGAAAAGGATATCGAATGATCGATTCACCATTGAGAACATTAACCTCAAAAAGACGAACATTGTTATGTTCTAACCGCGGCAGATCAAACAAGAACTTGATGAGCGAAATCAGCTGACAAAAAAAGAGAACTTTTTGAATATATACATGTATGTAATTTTAGAAAAAGTAACAAATTCATTCCTAATATTTTCCTTAACAATTAATACTCCTATTTGCCGATTATAATTTGTGTCTAGTATCGCTCTATTCAAGATAGAACTCATGGGCAATGAGTGTGCACTCCTTAGTACCTTGTCTATACTGAAGTACAACTTAAGCGTAGTGCGATTATTAATGCAGTTGGGTCCAAAGTGCAGAGTGGAATAGAAGATTTATATAGCAGATCCTAACTGGTTTAGGATTGAGGTGTAGTAGTAATAGTTGTTAGTTTTCGTGTTTGCTAACTGAAGTTTCTAGTAGTTTCGGATTTTCAGTTTTTGGGTCTGGCAGCTAATACTTCTTTCTTTGAGGAGAGGGAAACAGGAATTACCAGTTTAGATTCTGACACTGGATTGCTTTTATTTCTTAACTATCCAATATTGGTATTGCTTTGAGAGGATATTCAAGTTTAGAGGATATACGGAATTGCTGGATTTGTTATTTGTCGTGGTATTGTTTTGAGTGGTTATTCAAGTTTAGAGGATATACAGAATTGCTGGATTTGTTACCTGTTGTGGGCTCGTGGCCAGTTTTCTGTTTGATCCCTCGTACCGACAGGATTTAGCTGATAGTAGTCAGCTGTGAAAAGTGTTATCCAACTGTCTTAGTTTCATCATGGTTTCCTGGGATTTCTTTTAACTTTCAAACAGAATAAGAGATATAACTATGATGATGAGCACGGGAGTTGACGCACATTTTAAGTTTACCTCTTTCCATCCCTTACCTAGAAGTACCACTGGCTTCTAGCTCTAATGTTAGACATTACTGGGTTTGTGTCATCCCAAATCCTCAATCTTCATTAACACTTGACTTTTCGACTTGGACTATCTGTTACGCTTGCGTTTGATGGTAAAAGAGTGTTAAAGCCAACTTCAAGGAAGTTTCTGAACATGGCACGTTACTTTTGCGAGGCTAGTGACCACAAAATTCAAGTTTGTCACTGGTAAATTTGAGCTTCTTTGATTTTCTGGACAGATTAAGCTTCAAAAAGACTACTAGTTGAACCTTGATGGATTTTTGTACTTTGGATTAGAGCTGTGCTTTGTAGGTTGGTCACCGATCTTGTGTTTCTTTCAATGTTCCCAAAGCGCCTTTGTCATATTGACGCCCTAACAAAACTAATCTCAAGTCTAGGAGTAGGATAAAATACATAGCCATGTTAGATTGTCAGTTAGCTATTTCTCAGACTTCCAATTTCAAATGGATATAGACGTCCAGTAGCACAGGGTAATCTGCTGGTCCTGAGATGATGTTGACGCCAGAACTCAAGCTTGTGAGTGATTCAAATTTTCTGAAGACGTTTCAGTGTAGGGTACAAAGTAGGTCAGTGTGTGCATGAAGGTATTATTCTTGCATAGACAGACTATGTGTGCATTAGGCAAAAAAATATGATGCTGTGACTGCAGCCTGTCTACCCTCTATGTGATGTAATCTGCAGGTATATATGAGTTTATTAATATGCATTAGCATAAATATGTGCAATAATCTTTACTGTCCACTTTGTGATGACATCTACTCGGCTAGTAGTCCTGGTCTAGGTCTAAAATCACGCCTCCTCCTAATCTGAGGATCTGTTAAAGAAATTCAGACATATTACTTAGATTGTTTTAATCTAAGTAATATGGAGTTAACTTCGAATAGTTCTCTATTAATTTTTGGCTGAAGTCACAAGTTAACGTAGACTGAACAAGTCTTAGTTTGAAAAGTCTGCTAGTAACCATTAAGGCCAACGGTAAAATAAAGATATACATCATTTACTAACTCGAAGTCTTTAACTCTTTTATCTTGGAATCGAAGGTAATTTAAATCAGTCTGATTTCAACTCCCAATAAAGGTATTATTGGATTGACCTAAAACTGCGTCATGTTTGATACCAGAAAGTCTAGATGTTCTCATACCTATCCTAAGATGGATCAAAGAAGTGTGGAACCTCTCGCTCGTTTTGGGATTTGACATGAGAAGTGCTTTCACGCCGTCAACTGACTTTAAAGGTCTCAATTATAAAACTGGAAAAGATTTGCTCCTATTTTCCTCTATCACCCAATTTGTGTTAAAACTAACATAAAGTCAAACATGCTAATTAGTGTATTAGCCACTTACAACTCCCTACCCGCCCCCACCCAAAAAAGCTAAAGAAAAAGGAAAAAGGCAGCAGATGATACTCCTAATGCCACTTAATTTTATGTAGGTATGACTATTCTGGATATGGCCAGTCAACTGGTAAGGTATGTAGCTTTGAACATCATTTCATAACTTCGCTTAAATCGTATAATATGCTTTGCTTTTTTGCTTATAATAGAATTTGACGATATTTTATGATGTCTTGTATTTGCTATTTGCAGCCAAGCGAGCAGAATACCTATGCAGATGTTGAAGCCGCATATAAGTGCCTTGAAGAAAACTATGGTACAAAGCAGGAAGATGTTATCCTTTATGGCCAATCAGTTGGTAGTGGGCCCACTTTGGATCTTGCAGCTCGTCTGCCACGATTAAGGGCAGTCATTCTGCACAGTCCCCTTCTTTCAGGTTTACGAGTCATGTATGCTGTCAAGCGCACATACTGGTTTGATATTTACAAGGTAGCATTCATCTTTTTGGTGTTGTTGTTTCCGCTCGTAGTATTTACCAATGTAATATGTGATTATATTTATATTTATGGATGTGAAAGGTTGGGGGCCTTTCTACCTTACAATATGAAGTGCTTTCTTGATTGTGTTGCAGAATATTGACAAGATCCCTTCGGTTAATTGTCCGGTGCTCATCATTCATGTAAGTGTGGCATTTACCTTTGACTAAGCAAAAAAGTTGTTGAATTGCCCATTTACCTGTCATTCGATAGTCAATTATGGTGCATGGAATGATTTTATATCTGTGGCAGCCACCTCACTTGTGGGATTACACTGGGTGGTTGTTGTTGTTACAGACACCTCGTTCATGAATTATGATATGTTTTGCGATTTAATTTAGGGTGTGTTTTATAATTCGAAAAGAAAGAAAAGATTTTGAGGCATCAAAATTTTCATGACTAAATTTCTCCTCCTGAAATCTCAGCATGATTGTTGTTTGGATATGCATGTTTGGTTCTAGACAAAAATCAGAGACGGAAGACTAACAGAAGATGAATTTTATACTGCATATTTTATGTTTCCTTTCGGGAGACGCTCATTGCAAAGGTTCTACCGTGTTTAATTGATATGCAGGGAACTGCAGATGAAGTAGTTGATTTTTCACATGGCAAGCAGCTCTGGGAGCTATGCAAGGAGAAGTATGAGCCTTTATGGATCAAAGGAGGGAACCATTGTGACTTGGAGCTCTATCCAGAGTATATCAGACACCTAAAGAAGTTTGTAGCAACTATTGAAAGGTACCCATCACAGAGGATCAGTTCTAGGAAAAGCACAGACCAGTTTGAGCCACCTAGGAAGAGTACAGATGTTGTTGAAGCTTCAAGAAAAAGCACGGACCGTAGAGATAAACCAAGACACAGTACAGACAGGCCTGATAAGTTAAAGAATCATTCAAGTAATGTTATTACAGACAAACTAGAGAAGCTAAGGGTCTCAGTTGCACAAATGGAGAGATCTCGACGAAGTGTGGATTGCACTGAAAAATCAAGGAGAAGTATTGATCACCAATTAGAAAGATCTCGGAAGAGTGTTGATAGAACGGGGTGATACTTAAACCAAATTATAAAATTTCTTTAAAGTTTGATGGTGTGGGAAAGAATGAAATGAGTTGGTTATTATTTAAATGGTGTTCAAGATATGCATTGGTCTGTAAAAATCCTCTAAAATAATCAGTGCTTGAATCAAAGAGTGATGTTATAAATTTGCTCTTTCCTATTTTTCTTCTTACTACATACTGTCATTGGGTGGAATTTTTACTAGATAATAAGAGGGGGAAAACTCAACTGCACAATAGTGATCAAAAGGTGAGGATGACTGAATCTCCTCAATTGCCATAACTAAGAGATAACCTGAAGAAGCAATTGGAGAACATATTACAATTCAAACCCCATGATTCCTTGGCATCATATTGCTGATGGCTTATGAGGACACCAACCCACCTTCAAATTCTACTATTAATTTTAAAGGGGGAAAACAAAGGAAGAAGCAAGAACTGATAAAACCAAAATCTGGAGTATCTTAGATATATTGACTTCATGTCTTTGAATATCAGTTCAAGTGAGCTGAACCTTCCAGCAAAGGTAATCTGGCTGAGTGTTCAGTATATTCAACTATGGCGGAGGGAGCAAGACGACCACTGCAGATCTCATGAACTGTAGAGAAAAGGGGGAATAATTGTAACAATCCTCGATGACTTAGAACCTCGTAAACCTCTTTCGCTGTAGAGACACCCTTCAAAAATTTTTAAAAACAACATAGCAAAGTTATCAACTTGCAGGTGTAAAAAATGTTGCAGCAGTGGATAAACATCAATTATTTGTTTAAGTAGCTAGAATGAAGAATCTTTAGCCCAGACAATATACCCTGCTTTCTACTTTTGTGTTTGAACATGTATATGCATGCATTTTCAGCAACTGATAGATAATCAATGTCAAACTTAAATACCTGCAGTTTTTGGCCTTGCAGCATCTCCGCTTCAAGTTCATCAAAAGACCTAGAAAGTCGAGTGGAAACAAGAATTAGCACGTTGTCTTCTTTCTATATTAAGGAGGAAGCTAACAAGAGCGAAAACCTTTTTCCTCCATTCCTTGCAAAAGCATCAGCACATTTCCTGTTTCTTCCTCCCACTGCATATAAAATCATGTACGATTATTTATTAATGATACCATGTGAAAATGATATTCACGAGTAGAACGAAAACTGCAGGGATACTTACAACAAGTAGTTATTAGATCTGCTACCCCACAACTCTCAAAGAATGTATTATCTTTAACCGAAGGGAACAATAGCTTGGAGAAAGCCTTCATCTCTCTCAAGCCAATTCTCATTATTGCAGCCTGTTATGTCGTTTATAAACAAACAATACTTGTTAATAAGGGGAATGATTACTCTATTTACTTTAAATATAGAGATCTAATATCTTTCTAGCGGCTACCTTAGTGTTATTTCCCATGTCTAGGCCATCTACAAAGCCTGGCATATCATGAAGTTAAATTTTTCGTTAGTCGAAAGGTATCAACTAATGATAAGATACATGCCAAAAGGTATCAACTAATGATAAGATACATGACAATAAAAGTACAAGTATATAAACCTGCTGCCAAAGCCACAACATTTTTTAGAGTTCCACAAAGTTCGACTCCTTCCACATCTTGGACCTATTTCCATTAGTTTAAATGGAAGTTATTAGAGAATGGTTTTAGATGTCAAAAGAGCTAATAAAAACTAGCAACATTTTCAAATGCAGTATCTGTACTCACAGATGACACCATAAAGTAAGGTGTATTGAATAGGCGAACCCATTTCTCTGCGATCTCTTTATTCTCCCTATATCCAACTGTTGCTTCACTGAACTTCTCAACTGCAATCTGTAGGTGAAAATCTTAGCTATATTCATGCTAAGTTGACAAAATACTAACATGTACAATAGTTTCCAATAATATTAACCTCGTTAGCAATGTTTGCTCCACATAGAACACAACAATTGATCCCAAGAATTTCAGAGATGAGAGTAGAGATCATGCATGGTCCTTCCCTCTTGACCTCCATTCCTTTAATTAGGGAAATTGCTTGAGCATCTTTCCTAATTTTCCCAACTAGCCTCTTGCATATGCCCTCCATGAATTGATGAGGGGTGACAAACACTAACATGTTCGCATCCTTCACTGCAAAATTTCCCCCACTGTAAACTGTTAAAAAAGAACTAAAACTCCACACACTACCTTTCATGATATTCTAAGCTCATCTATTACTTTCAAAGCAGCAACCATTCCAAAAGCATTAATGACCATAATCATTAATGACCATTCCAGTGCTTGAGATTGGACATGGAAAAAGAAATAGACTTTTGGTACATAACAAAGGTATCTTTAGAACTTGTTATCTTAAAGATGGCATGGCATTTTGTGGCTATAATAAGAGTGCTATATAAAATGGCACCATTAAACAATTTAACATATATAAAAAGGTGTTGTACTTTTTGGAACTCACAACAAAAGAAAACATTTCCGTATAAAATGAAACAAATGGAGTTATAATTAGCAAGAAAAATTAAATAAAAATAAAAACACCTGCAACAACTACTACAACAACAATAAGTGAGAATGTGTAATAAATACCTGCATGTTCGAGGTCAGGGTCTGCAACAACATTTTGACCTAGTTTTATACCAGGGAGATATTTAACATTCTCCTGTGAAAAAAAAAAGAAAAAGAACCGGTTAAAATATTGATCTCTAGAATACAAACATTAGAAAACATAAAATTCGTTATTAAAACAGAGTAAAGAGGGGAATTACATTGGTTCGGTTGATGACCTCGGAGAGTTTTTCACCAGATGGCAGTGTTTCCTCAAACACCCACATCCTTACCTCATCTAAATTATGTCATAAATTCAGGAGTTACATAAAACAAAGAAACAACATAAAGTTTGCATTATGAATTGGTAAAATGTGCGATATTTTTAGACGTCGGAAAAAGGGTATAATAAACAGACCGTGAAAAGAATTGAAATTGATTGTGTTAGAAGCAATGAGCTTGGCTGCAACACTACCCCAGTTTCCACTGCCAACCACGGTGACTCTTGATTTTTGAGGAACCTCATCATCTGAAAGTGCAACAGGAATAATATTATTGACAGATGCATTTCCATTAATTGCACCCTCAAGTGGAATTTGCTGGTCCTGTTGCTGAGATTCCATGGAAGGAGCCATGAAAAAAGATTCAAGAATGAAATGGGAATGTATCACAGAGAAAGATGAATTAATGAAAGGGAGGAATATGAGGAAGAAGGGAGAAGGGGGAATAAAAAAGGGGAAGGAGGAGGTTAATTTTGGGCGGAGAAGGCAGACACGTAGCGTGAGTAACAATGCGTGTCATGTTAAATCTGGCGATCTACTCTATGAAAAAACTCCATCTGAGCCAAGGGAGAAATTTCAAAGAGAGACTTCAGACTAGCTTCGTAGCTAGGTGGCTAAGGACATTTATCCATCCCTTCAACTTCTCAGTCTTTCACCTGCCCGTCCAAACCTATGCCCTTCCACCTAAGCACCCTACTCCAACCAATCAACCTTATGGATGTCTAATTCAAGACTTTAAGGGATAGGGTGCATAAGAATAATGCTAATTAGGTAGGGGTGGGCATCGCTCGGTTCGGTTCAGTCGTGAATGTTGTCGGTTCGACATATCGGTTTTTGGTTTATTAATATGCTAAACCGATAACTGAACCGATAAGATGTCGGTTATTGGGTATCGGTTAGTTGACTATCGATCCTTATCGATTCGATAATCGATTTACCCAATAAGAATTAAAAACATCTAAAAAATTTATATTTTTATTATTGAAATCGTGATAATAAGAGAAAGGAACTGAATTTTTGCTCTTAAGAAAAGAGGGAGTAAATTTTAACTTTAGGAAAGAAAACTTTCTTTGCATTTGGAAATCCCAATGAATGATCTGAATTTTTTAAGATATAAGTTAGTAGGAATAACAAATAAGACATTCAATAATCTAATTTTACTAACTACATCGCTGAGGGCGGGCATAATTCACAGAAAAATAATAAAAAACTAATCTTGTAAATACTAAAGAATCAGTGCAACAAAAGAAACAAATAGAAAAACTAAAAATCCGAACAATTAATTCTTTAAAGTCTAAAACTAAAAATCTTAACTGGAGAATTAAGATGAGAAATTCAAAAAAGTTTAAAAACTTACTCTAAGGACTAAGATTGAAGATGAAGAGTAACTGCCGAGAGAATGGAGCCATAAGGTGACTTTATATACTTAGTGGGTAAAATTATAATTTTGTTAAAGCTTATTGGGCTATCGGTTAAACCGTTAATAAAATTGGGCAAACCGAGACCCGAACCGATAACTCAATAGTCAAATAATATTAAACTGTTATCGAACTAATTATCCAATAACCCGATATTAATAACCCAATAGCATTTTATCAGGTCGGGCTATCGGTTATACCCGATATATGCCAGCCCTAGATTAGGGTGTATTAGTAATGCTGGTATTAGTTATGCTTACATATTTCTTATCCATTGTTTGGTTTGATGTATTAAAGCATTGCACAATTTCTAAAAGAATTGCTTGTTTACAAAAATACCCTCAAAATCAGTCCATCACTCTAACTTTTTAAAAGAAACATATGTTGAGAAATATTTTTATATGAAAAAGTTAAAAAAAATTATTTGATTTAAAAAAAATATGCTAAGTATTTATTTATTTACTAGAGATATAATTTTATTTCTCACTATTTGGATTATTTTAAACTTGCATTAATATAATAACTAGCACATTTTAGTCAAGCATAAAATTTGAAGGACAATTTTATCTTTAACTAAGCTTATGCATGCATTAAAAACCCATTGCATTGCTGATACCATATTTTTCTATGCATTAGTTATGCATAAGATAATACCAAATAGGATGTATAACTAATGCTTGCATAACTAATGCATAAGTTCAAAATATCTATCAAACGAGGTATTACTAATACACAAAGCTAATGCATGTATTATTTTATCTAATGTATCCTAAGGGTCGTTTGGTAGGTTGGCGATTGGCCAAAGATTCGCAAATTTATTTTGAAAAATCTGATTTGAGTGAAATTTGATTTGAAGATGAAAATATTTTGGACATAATTTTTCAAAACATTTCATTTTTTTTTGAAAAAATATGAAACATGACTTATACCCACAAGTTCTAAAAACTATCACAAATACCCTACAGTACCTTTATCAATAACAATTATTATATTATCGCAAACCATATTCCTGAACATAAATAAATTTGGTACAAAATTATCATTTTTATAATGAACTACATAATACTCTATCAGATGACCAAGAAGACGAAACAACATTGTTACAAAATAATAAATAGTGGGCTCTTTTATAAAATACAAAAGTATGGGGCAATTTTTAAAAAATGTAATAGTGATATTTTGGGCCAAAACCAGCTCTGGAATTTGGGATTTGGGTTTTGAGAATTTGCCAAAATGTAGATAAAATCTATGGCCAAACATGTATTTGCCAAAAAAATTCTAAATATATTTTGGCAAAATCTATGGCCAAAAAGGGGCCTAAATAAGGTATAGTAGTAATGCAGGGGTTAGTAATGCATAGGTTAGTAATGCAAGCATTGTTTATACAGCGATTATTTATTATCCATTCTTTGTTGTGGTGTATTAACAATTAAAATGCATTGCATAATTTTTAAGAAAATTAATTATTACAAAAATGCCCACATTCTTTAACTTTAAGGGACTTTAAGGATAATTTTATCTTTAACCATGCTAATGAATGCAGTAATAGCCTTTATACGCTAATGGCATGATTTTTTATGCGTTAGCTATATATAGGATAATACCATATAAGGTGTATAACTAATGCTTGTATTAGTTATACATAGGTTGGGAAAGTGTGCCTAACAAGGTATTACACATAAAGCTAATGCATGCATTATTTTCTCTAATACACTCTACCAAATAGCCTCTAACCGTGTAGATTTTTCTTATATTAACGAACCTATAATACTATGTACTAATTGTTTTTTTGTTTGTTAAAGGAATTGATTATATTAAATAGCTAAACGGATAAAATAGGTACATCAGAGGAGGAATTTGCATCCCATGTAGAATCTGGAAATTGTGTCATTGTATTCAGCCTATCAATATTACATTTCAAAATGGTTCTAGGAAAAGTAGTTCGTAGGATGTCTGCCCAAAAAGTCTACCAGCATAGTCGTCTTCCCAAATTACTTTTTCCTGCCTCCTTCCTTACCTAGCAGATCAACAACTATGTTCTATTCCCTGTAGCTGTGCGCCCATTCTTTGAATCAGCAACCTGCATTCCGAGATAATAGAATCATAAGTATTATTTTCCATTTTAAGCATCCTTATAATCACTGAAGAATTAGTGGTTATTTCCAGAGGTGTGAGGCCCCTTTGTTCGGCAATTTGCAGTCCCTGTAAAAAAGCAGTTAGTTTAGCATGAGTGTTGGTGGTGTGTGGCAGGCTTCCTATGTATCATACGACCCGGTCACTGCAAGAATTCTTGAAAACACCCCTAGTTCCTTGTATTCCTAGAGTACCTAGTGTTGTCCTATCAATGTTAAGTTTATAGTCCCCCCTAGTGGGGAGGACCCACGTAACCAAATAGTTGTGTCTTTTCCTACTGATTCCTTATCTGTTAGGATATGATATTCAGTGGCTTTTGATATAGTATTGGGGACATATGTAGGATCCTTCCTTTTCTTGAATAGATTATTAATTCTAGTCAGCCAGATGTGCCGGAAGTAGAAAGGAAAAATAGCCTCCCAAGACAGGTTGTTATTGAAAGGCTTTTTCCTAAGGTTGGTCCATGTGTTTGACCATGACTGACTTGTGAAGATGAGGCGTTGTTATGGAAAAACAAATAGGATTTGAATGGTAAGATTATGCCGGAAAAGTTTTGCATTTGGGCAGTCAAAGAAGAGGTGGACAGTTGTTTCACAAATTGTTAAATAGAAGCAACATATAGGGTTACAATTGATACGAATTTTTTGGAGGAAAGCTCCAGTAGGGAGTCTGTCATGGTGCAGGAGCCACAGGAAATTCTTGAGCTTATTGAGCACTTTGAATTTCCAAACCCATTTGAAGTTTTTGTTTTGCCTAGATGTGGAAGGGGTTGTTTGTGTGCTCAGGTACAGGTAGGCAGGCTTAGTGCTGAAAATGCCATTACTTGTTAGGCCCCAAATTATCTTATCTTCCTTGATTGTATTTTTTGGGATGAAAGTGGAGGTTATTAGGTTCATGATACTGCCTGGGACAATGATTGAGAGGGAAGAGGTGTTCTAAGCACCATTGTTGTAGATAGTGGCCACCTTAATGGCTTGATCATTTGTGGTGAGGGGGTCCCTCAATCATGCTCCTAATGGATTTATTATTTGAAATCTAAGCATCATTAAGGAAACTGACTCTATCCCCTTAGTTGACAACCCATCTAGCAGCCTCCCCACATGTATCCCAACCCTTGAGAATGCATTGCCAAATGGGAGATTTAGCTTTCTTGGGTATGTGAGTCCAGTTATAGTGTTTAGAAATTAGGATCCTGGCCCATATGAAAGATGGATTATGGTATATCCTCAAAATGGTTGATCAACGCCTTCTTGTCCTAGAGGCTCTCCGGCTGGGGAGGGGCTTGCTGATTGGCCTGCATGAATTGCTTTATTTTTGCACTCAACTTTTTGCGAGCCCAGACCTCCCAAATTTTTAGGCTTGGCTACGATCTCCCATTATACAAGGTTCATTTTTTTTTATTTAGGGTGGTGTCCTAGATGAAGTTCCTTTAATTTTATATTGATCAATTTAGTGATGTGGGAGGGTAGTTGAATGAGCTACATGACATGATTTGGGATACTGTTCATGAATTTTTTGCTAGGGTAATTCTACTTATCATGTTGAGGTAAGTGATTTTCCAACTATCCAACTCAGATTGTATGTTATCAACGATGAATTGAAAATCTGTTGGATGGTCTCTTATGAAAAAATGGGAAGCTATTTGCCAAAGGATGTGGTAGCTTCAATTAAAAGATTGGCAGAGTAAGCCTCTGTCTGGCCAAGTTTGTAGTTAGAGGAGAAGAACACTCTAGATTTAGTTAAGTTGATTCTCTAAACAGAGTCTTCATTGAAAGAGTTTTGGGTGTTGATGATGCTGTTGCAATTTCTAGTATTGGCTCTTGTAAAGATAGTTAGGTCATCATCAAAGAAGATGTGGAATATCTTGGGGCCAGACCTGCTGCTACTGATTGGGAACCACTCTCTGGTAGCAAAAACATTCTCAATGAGTCTTGAGAGTCCTTCCATACACATGATGAAGAGATAGGGGAAATGAGGTCTCCTTGCCTAATGCTCTTAGTAGGCTTGAATGACTCAGTTTGGCCCCCATTAACCAGGATGGAGATGGAGGAGGAACTAACACAAGAGATGATGATATTTATGAGAGCAGTGGGAAAGTTGAAACAATGGAGTGTATCACTAATGAAGGACCATTCAATTATGTCAAATGCCTTTTCCAAGTCAGTCTTTAGGATCATGTTGGCATTTCTACCTTCCATTTTTCTGATATGATTAATGTATTCTTGGACAATTATTGCATTATCAGAGGCTCTAATATTGGACATGAATCTTGCTTGGCTAGGGCCTATGATTTTTGGGAGGTACGGTTTGATCCTATTGGCAACAATCTTTGTTACTATTTTGTAGATTGTATTGCATATCCCTCTAGATCTAATGTTCTTAAGCATGGCGGCATGAGGGCATTTTGGAATAAGGCACATTAGTGATGCATTCATAGTAGGGTGCGTGGTTTGTAATTCAAAGCTACTTCTACAAAACTCAGTCACAAACTTGCTTACTATGTTCTAGTTTCTGATAGAAGAAATGATGCATCACATCAAAACCAGGATCTTTGAAGGGCTTGAGGAGAAGATGGCCTTCTTGACCTCAATATCTTAGGGGGGATGAGGGAAGATCAGGATGTCATTTTGAAGGTTAGATAGTGTGTGGTTTTGGCCAATTGGGCTAGTTGTGAAGATGGGGAATTGTGTGTGTGAAGAGGTATAGAGGAAGTTGAAATAGTTAAGGATAGAGTCCTGATATCCTGTTGGTCATGTTTCCAGTTACCATTTTCATCCTTAAGAGAGAGGATTCTTTTTCTCCTTCTCCTACTGAGAATAAAGGTGTGGAAGAATCTGGTGTTGACATCCCATCAGAGAGCCAATTGATTCTGAATTTCAATTTCCAGTAGTCCTTTCTGTTTTTGAGAATGAAATCTAATTCCTCATCAATTTGTTTTCCAAGTTTAGGAGGAAATGACTATATTGGTATTGGGGGGACTTCTAGATGCTATCTAGTATGGCCATAAGTCTATTCTTTTTGTGAAAGAAATTACCAAAGGTACTCCTAATTTACTGGATAGCGCTTTCCTTAAACTGTTGGGTTGATTGGATGAGTATGGAACTAGGGAATGAAGGAATCCTGGATAAGGCTGGGGAAGGATGGATGACTGCACCACATAGTTTTAAATCTGAATGGTCTATTGCTTCTAGGGTTGGATTCAGTTTTTAGCCTAATGAGCAATGGGCAGTAGTCAGAGTGGGTCCTAGAAAGGTGGGTGATAGTAGCCTCTAGGTACTCTGAGATCTAGGAGTCATTAGCAAAACACCTATCAATTCTCTCTAGAATCAGGCTATTTCTATTTTCATACTTCTATTGCTCCAGGTATATTTACTCCCCTTATCATAGTTCTACTAATTTGCACCGGTTTAGCGATTCTAGAAGTGGTTACTTCCATTAGGGTTTATGTAATTGCCACCAAACTTCTCCCTAACTTTCAGGACTTCATTAAAGTCCCCTCTTAACCAACTATTACTATAATTCTTAGAAACGCCAGCTAAACTATACGAAAGCCATTTTCTATCAGATAAGTGATTACTAGCATATATTGCAGAGAAAATTCAGGGGGTATAAGATGGTAATACCTTGACCATGTCAAGGATACCTTGGGGGATGGTGGATATCTCATCTATCTGGATGACGTTCTCTTCCACATTATGATAATACCTTTAGATAGTCCAACCGTTGGAAACTGAATGTGCAAGTCAAATCGGAGTTCCTCTGTCAACTTCTTATGCAACCATTCTTGTTTTCAGAGCACTAGCATAATAGGTTTGTGGAGTTGGATCGTTAATGAGCAATGCAAACTCCGCATTGTTTCTACCTCTAGCATTCCTTATGATATAATTCATTAGAAGGTTAGGGTTGGTTGGGGTTTCTGTCATTTGTGCCTTCTTTATCCCCTGAGGAGACACCACCATCTTCTTCTTTCCTAGAATCCGCATGCGCAAAACTGGGGTAAGTGTTATTAATGGTTTGAGCACTCCCTGGTTCTGATGAGATCCTAGTCTCATTTCGAATTTTATTAGTGCTCTAGGACATATTAGAACTAAGATCTCCCTGCAGTCCATACTGAACTCGATCGCCCTCACCGAGTCTAGTAGTAGGGAGTTTGTGTGGGTCGTAGCTGCTCCTCGCTAGGTTCACCTCCTGGTTGCTTTGCCCTTAAGTAGATCCATGGCCTTGGTTATTTCCTCTGTCATGTTTCCCAGTGGTATGTTCTGTCCTCTCCCTATAGGAGTTGAAGATGAAGCCTCTTGTTGGATCAATTTGTCAATCACTGTGAAGTGAGGCATTACTGCTTGGTCCTCCATCAATGGATCCGAAGGAAGGGATCGACAAGAATATTTGCTGCATGAGGTTGTGATCATTGAAGGATCGATGTTGCGATGGCTGACACTATTGCTATTCTGGAGTATCGTGGACTGCCATAGTTGGGAGCCAAAGGTGGCCAAGGCCCTGTTCAAGCCTCCATGGTGACCTTTGCTAGGTGAGCTGATGATGAGTGTTACCGGTTGATTTTCCAATAGAAATTGTAGGTTAGCCCATGTCCCTGTAAGGCTAGTTCCAGCCATGGCGCCGGTGTATGGTCCGGCGGTAGGGGAACAGAGGTTTATTGGTGGTGATTGAATTTTCCAGGGAATACATGGTAACATGTTCAAAAATTGGGGTAAAATTATTTTTAGTCTGCGGAGCTTTGATAATTGCATATAATGCCCGGGATATTAAATTAATTGTGAATCTGCTTGAATTGACGGATATTATCATGTCACTTGAATTTGAATGATGATTACACAGATGATGCACTTGAGTAGCCATATATTGTGGTGGAATTGCTTCACTAGAGGGTTCAGTTAGAGGGTGAGCAGAGTAAGGGTAGCTATTTTTGTAGGGTGTATCAGTTGGGTCTCGTTGGTGGACTTGTTGGAACCTGCATGGGCCAATACAACCTCCCTTGTCAGTCCTGCGGCTTCAGAACTGGGCCTGCATTTTGATTTGGCATTTGTTGTGAGTTTGGATGATGGGGCATGTTCCCAATGTAGTACTTGCTTCGTTTGGACCGGGCCCCACCTTTCTCTTTGCATTGGACTTGGTTTATTTCTGCATTGAGTGGGCTTTGGGGGAAGAAAATTTTGGGGTTATTCCGATTATGTTATAAATAGAATTTTATTTATGGTGAATGTCTATATTTAGAGAGATTTTAGGGTTTATTACTTGGTGGCTAAGTCACCCTCTCCCTATAAATAGAGGGTTCTATTCCATTGTAATTCATCTCAATATCAATAAGAATTCTCCCTCTCTACTTTTCTCTGCAATACTCTTGTTCTTCATTTATTGTTTTATAGCACGTTATCAGCACGAGACTGTAACCAATTGAGTAGAAGCTTTGGGATTGAGCATAATGGTTGTCAATTGTTCCATGAACTTCCTTCATGATTAAATTCTGGATTTAAGGTATGTATATTACCGTATTTTTTTTATTATATACTTTGATTTTAAATACAAGCAAAAAAAACAAAGTTTGATTATAACTCTAATGGAGTTTGTAAGAAATTATAACCACCTGAAGTGGTAAAATTACTATGCCTCGCCATGATCAAATTCATGTATGATTGTGAGCAAAGAATTGAAAACCCGTCCCATTGAATTTGCTCCATTCTCATTCCCTTAAGAGAATGTGATAGCAGTATGTGATAAGTCTGAAAGAAGACAAAATTATTACTATGAATGTATCAATGGATATGGACGTGGCAATAGACGAAATTATAATCGTCATCATTTGTGGTAATGAGAACAATAAAGATTCTCAAAATAATCTTTCATTCTGTGAAAAATATTTGTCATCAATTTGACATGAGATTTTGTAAAGCACATATAGATGATTATGGTCCATTCATGATGTAAATGTGACAACATCTGATTTATGAATACATATTCATTCTTCAAAGAATATGAACGTGCTAGTGGTAGTGAATATACCGCACTCACCTCTAAAAGGAGGTTTGAGATGATATAAGAAAATAATGTCATTATTATGGCATGAATGGTCATTTGTCACGTACCTATTGTACGCCAAAATATTTTGGCATTGTGATTGTTAAAAGACAACGGTAATGCAAGAAACAGATCTTGCATATAATTTTGACCATAACCATAATGGTATAACTTTCTCTTTAAAAGAGATATTCACCATATGGATGTTGATAAATATGTGGTACTACAAAATTAATTGAGAACTCTGCAAGAGCCAATTATACTATTTTAGAGAAACACAATTGATTACCAATAAGGTATTGTGTTGTAGTAAGTCTCAAAGAAACTTATTCAGTTTCCAAAGTATACGCAAAAACGGTTGATTATATTGAGACTATAAATAAAGGAAAGATTTAATATCTTCTATTACTACAACTTGTAGCGGGATAATATGTATGTGAAAAGCTACCCGCTTTAATCTCCAGTTTGTACTACACAAATAAAAGAATACCACACCAAAGTGGATGTTTATTGATATAAAAATCCATATCATAATAAACTTGGAGTTTAATGATAATTGCACACGTCATGGTGTAAACCTGAAGTTTATCAATATTGATAAATTATTCAGTTGGCATAATTGGTTTAGCCATGATAATTTAAGTATGATGTGCAAAAATAAAAGAGAATTCACATGGTAAATATTAAAGAACTAGAAAGTTCTTTACGAATTCTCTTATGTTGCATGTTCTCATTAATTAATATGCCAATTAAAATTGGGATTGAATCCCATGAATGCTGGAAATATCAAAGGTGAATATGGGCCCATTCACCTGCTATGTATACCAGATAAGATGCATCTATGAGATGGTTACATGTGCAATTATTATTAACCCGCAACATGGTGTTTGCGAGGTAACTTGCTCAATATTTTGATTTCGAGCATAATTTCCATATTTTCTATTCAAGATGTTCATCTTGATAAGTTGGTTTACATCCTAGTTGGTTTAGTAAAATAATTTATTAAGTGCCTCCACTTAATAGCTAAACTATTGCTTATGAGAACAAAAAGTTATCTATATCAATTGATATATGTTATATACCAAGTATATTAACATTCTCCCCTCACAAGTGGTTCAGGGTCAGGAACCAAATAATTTCATCTTATTATTATTATTATTGATGTGCGATGTATATTTTAATTAACACCATAACGGACAAAGATGAGTTCTCAAAGTTGAGAAAACAAGTTAGTTTTTCTAACATGAGGGGGAAACATGATAAACCGTTGAGTAAAAAGTTACGTGGAAATGAATTATCATTTGTACATCTAGATCCTCGAATAAGATAATATGAACTTGAAGTTCATAAAAGGATAAATTCATTGCAATATATTGCAAAGCATGCCAGACGCATTTGCTGGCCCAAAGAAAGTAACTATATCTCATTGCAAATACTCCATTAAGTCCTAGAAGGACAAACTCTATGGTACGCTTAAAGCGTATAGACAATCGGTTTCAAATAAACTTCTTGATAAAGAAGATGAGCAAATGATCAAAATAATCATAATAAAGGAGGCAAGTGATCTAGAAGATCACAATGACATAACACTTCATAAAATCTCATGAGAGATTCAGGTACCTGAAAATATGAACTGAAGAGATCTCTATGTTATATCTTTAGAAAAAATATTGAAACCGATATAAAAATTTGTCGACGACATTATGATAGCGCTAAATATATATATGAGGATCTAAGTCTGAATAAACAATTCAATAGAATGTTTCATATGAAAGCCATGTAGTTTTTGAACATGTAGTTCAAACACTTGAAAGTTAAAGTCAATTGTATATGCAATCAGTTTTTTGATATCTTGTATGTCTAGCATGATATGAAAACTTGATATGCATCTAAGTGCTATTATATGGCTTTATATACTTAACAATCCCTGAAGTCTTAAAATTACTTAAAGCATATAGAATTCATGGTCTGAAGTAACTACATCCTCAATGCAAATTTGTGCATACAAATGTATCTTGTTATAAACTATATGCAGATAATATATAGCAAGAGTTTTCAACCATCTATGTGAAGATATTGAGACTGACGAATTCCAACAAAGATCATATGAAGACAATTCATCTCTATCAAGAATGATGATTTTCAAAGGTGGCAATATATTCAATTCAATTAAATATGGCTAGATTTTGTTTATCAAATATCTAACCAAAGATTTTGAAGATGGTGCACGAAGATTTGGAATGCAAATGCTTAAGAATGTTGAAGTGGATGCTCCTCATGAGGGGGGGTTAAATAACGTTGTACTCTTTTCCCTACAAGGTTTATGTCCCACTGGGTTTTTCCTTGCAAGGGTTTTTACAGAGGCCAACCAAAAGGTGTATTTTAATATGTGTACTCTTTTCCTTTCTAGAATTTTTTTCCCACTGGGTTTTATTTTGTTAAGTTTTAACGGGAGGCAAACATTATCTGTTGAATAGAACATCAAAGGGGGAGTGTATTATAAAATAGAATTTTATTTATATGGTGAATGTCTATATTTAGAGAGATTTTTTAGGGTTTTACTTGGTGGACTAGTCACCCTCTTCCCTAATAAATAGAGGGTTTCTTATCACATTATAATTGCATACAATAATATCCAAATAAGAATTACTCCTCTTTACTTTTCCTCTAGCAAATACTCCTTGTTCTTGCATTTAATTGTTTTATAAACCAGAAATTATCTAATTAGACATAACTTATTTATTTTTCTTGGTCTCTTCCTCATGG
This sequence comes from Nicotiana attenuata, assembly GCF_001879085.1. Lineage (NCBI taxonomy): Eukaryota > Viridiplantae > Streptophyta > Magnoliopsida > Solanales > Solanaceae > Nicotiana > Nicotiana attenuata. The sequence continues at coordinate 67,136 of NW_017675399.1, forward strand.
GGAAGGTTTACAAATTTCCAAATCACATTTTTTTCATCTTGCATTATTTGAACTTCGGACATTACTGGTTTGCTCTGTGAAAGGTTTTGCTGATTGTAGCCTATGATTTGCAAGATCTCAGGGTGTGCCCTATCCTTACAACAGTCTTTGCACACAAGATATCCTTCCCTCATAGACTATTAACTATTTAATGGTCCACTAATACCGTAACTGATGTTTTCCAAACCGGATTTCCGAGCGGTACTGAATTACATATACAGGCATATCTCCTCTCAAGGTTGATGTGCCTCGTGGTCTAATTTGAGTAATGTATGCTAATTTCCTACCATTATCAAGGATTTATTTATCATAAAACTCAAGTAGGAATTGTGTATGGCGAATCCATATAGTAAGTGAAGGTTAGAGTTGGTCTCTTTGTGGGACACAATTTATTTAGACTAAAGACTTTGATGATAAGGGAGAAGCTTCATGGTTGGTACAATTGGATTTTAATCACCTGAGAAGTAGAATAGGCAGGTTCTCTTTCCCTTTGTCCTTGATATTGTTTGTGCTGGGATCACTCTCATAGTATTGGGATTGGTTCGTGTCATTTCTGTTGAGAAACATTTCCTTGTAGGAATGATATTGTTTGCTCAAAAGTTATCACATATCTTATGAGTATAAAACAATATAAATAAATCACGAGAAAATCATAGCAAATCGTAATAATCCATTGGACCAAGCGAAGAACATGGAAACAAGTACTCAAGGTTAGGGGAAGAAACATTAAAAGCCTTTATTGATAATATTGGTTTGGTCTGCCTCTCCATGAAGAGGTTCAGAGCCTTACAATGGTGTTTTCGCTTCCCATAAGATGGGTATATTTTTCTCTTCTCTCTCTTTCTTGTCAATAGTGGTGAAGAAGCAGCCCCTTTTCTAGGGCTTCCACTCTTAGTATTTATAGATGTGAGCTTCATGAGCTGGCAATAAATGACCGTGGCCACGCTGAGGTTCCGTCCCCATGGGGGAATGAATGGGCCGTGCCCTCGTAGATTAAATCAGACAAGAGTCGAATCCTGTTATGAATAAGTGGCCATACCACTTATTAATCATGGATTAGCTCAAGACGAGATTAACTTCGTTAATTACCGTGAGATCGGATTTTGACCCATACAGTTAGTCCCTCCACTTATTGAGGTCGTGTTTCGGCCGAGCTCGATGAGCGGACTTCATCGATTGTGATTCGA
>NW_017675400.1:0-68332 GCF_001879085.1 Nicotiana attenuata
AGTTTTTCCAGCCCAGTATAAATAGGACCTTTTTCCATTTTTAGGTTAAGTTTTATTTTTCTGAAGTAGCTGAGCTCGTGAGACCGAATAGTTTAGCCATTTTTGGCACTTTTGCTCTTTAATATTGTATTTTCTTCCTAGCAATTAATTAATATGTTTAGTTTTTCTTCTATTTCTTTTGTTTTTTCTTTATTATGTGTAGCTAAACTCGTTAGCTAGGGTTGTGGCTCAACCCTAGTGTGGGTAATTGATGGGTGTTGCCATCTAAGGATAGATTGATATTGGGTGTTTGTTATTTGGGTTAATTTTAGGTTTTAATTAAGGATTGGTGGTTGCAAACACTGATTCTAGCTTTGTGGGTTTAACTCTTCTTGAGAAAGAGAGTCTATGACCCCAAAATTGACCCAACAAAGAATTGGGATGGACCATGAGAAATGGTAGTCCCAATTAACGGGTTAAATCTCGAGAGAGTAATCACCCTACTTGAACCCTAGTTGCTTGGTCTAAATTGGCCTACGCAATTGGTCTCGAGAGATTCAATTGGGCAAAATCACTCTCTCTACCGAGAGGTGTGAGAGTGGGTACAATTGTGCAACGGTTATAGCATAAGCCCCAAATATGTCAATCTATTATTAGTAGCATCTACCCGTTAATTAGCCACCTAGGCAATGCCACGACCCTAGTTCCTTTTTCTATATTAATTACAACTTAGCAATATTCCCGTAGCATAATTTAGTTCTAAACTTTAGTCTTATAATAGTAGATATAAAAATCAAAACCAAAGATGTTTGAAGTGATATTGGAAGCACAACCGCAATTCTAGACTAAACAGACATTACAACTCCACTACTAGCTCCCTGTGGAAATTCGATCCCGAACCACTATTCGGGTAAAAGTTGTTGCGACCCGCTCTTCCTACCTTAGTGTAGTGTTGAGTCAGCAGTGATCGACTTTTTGGCGCCGTTGCCGGGGAGCTTACGGTGTTGACTATCTGCTTGGTTAGTTTTGTGTTTTGCTTCTCTTTCCTTCTTGTTTACTAATTTTGTTTGTGTCGATCATTCAGGTACTATGGCTCTCAATGCAAACGACCCTCTTGGCAACGTGAATGCGGGGGAGGAGGTAGATGATCTTGAGCCCGAAGAGGTTCAAGCACCTCAAGTTCCACGTAGAGGCCGTCAGGCCAACGCAAATGACAACAATCCTATTCCAGACCCTCCTCTGCTACAGCCAAGAGCAGTCCCAAGAGTTCTCCCAAATCAAGGGTACGTGAGTGCCATTGTTCCTCCCCGAATCCGGGCGGGGAACTTTCAAATCACAAATGTTATGTTGACCTTGCTCGAGCAAAGAGGGTATTTTACGGGCGCCTCCGATCAAAATGCATACAAGCACTTGAAGGGGTTCGTAGATACATGCTGGGGCAGCAAACAAACAAACGTGTCAGGGGATGCGTTGAGATTGAGGCTTTTCCCATTTTCTCTTCGGGGTAAAGCGTTGGACTGGTTAGAAAGGCTTCCAAATCATTCTATCCACACATGGGATGAATTGCCGGACAAATTTATTGCCAAGTTCTTTTCTCAAAGTCATATGGCGGCTTTCGGGACGAGATTCTAGCTTTCAAACAAATGCCAATGGAACCTTTGCACGAAATTTGGGAAAGATATAGAACAATGGTGAAGGAGTGCCCTAATAACGACATGACCAAGGCGATGATACAACAAACCTTTTATCGGGGCATCAACACCACGAATCAGTGCATTGTGAACCAATTAGCCGGAGGGAACTTTATGAAAATTTCTTACCAAGAGGCATGTGATGTACTTGATGAAATGGCCGACATGTCTTCGGTATGGCAAAGCCGAGCGATTGTGCCCCAAGGTGACCCCACGGTCATCCATTTGCACAAGGAATTGAACGATCATGGCCAAGCTATTGCCGAGCTTACAACAACTATGAATCAATTGGCGAAGGCGCAATTGCAACAAGTCCAAAACCCGCGCCAAGTCAATGCAATGGAGAGTGTCTCTATGTTGAAAAGGAGGCAAAGAGGGCAACAACAACCTCAAGGTAATGGTGAGCAATTTGACAACCACAATGATGGTGGTGGTTATTCGAATGAGTGCTATGATGATCAAAGCGAGGAATGTCAATATGTCAATAACTACCAAGGGAATAGAGGAAATCAAGGGAATCAACAGTGGCGTCCCCAAGGCAATTGGGGAAATCAACAAGGTGGTGGTAATTGGAATAACAATAACCAACAACAAGGCGGTAAAAATTGGAACAACAACAATCAGAACAACAATTGGGGTAATCAAGGTAACAATCAAGGCAATTGGAACGGGAACAATAATAATTGGAGCAACAACAATAACAATCAAGGAGGGTGGAATAATGGTGGAAGGGGGCAAGGCTTTCAAATGCCCCCCATGTACCAACAACCGTACAATCCACCTCCCTTCCCTTCTCAAGGTCCGAGTTCTTCCGGAGGTGATTTGGGTAAAATTGAAAATATTGTTTCAGCAGATGATGAAAAAGAACCAAGACTCTGATGCACAATTGGCTTCTCATAACACATCTATCCGTAACCTAGAAGTGCAACTAGGCCAAATTTCTCAAGCTTTGAATACCCACCCCAAAGGTGCTATACCAAGTGACACAGTAGTGAATCTGAAGGGCGGGAACAACAATCAAGTAATGGCAGTTACAACAAGAAGTGGGAGAGGCGGTGATGTGCATGCCTCAAGAGAAAAGCGAGTTGTAGATGATGGTGTTGAGTTGCGGGGTGACAATGCCCCTTTGATTGTTGATGATGTGGTTGAGACAAATGTAAACAATGAGGTGAGGATAGATATTGATGAGGCCGAGGAAGAAACACAAGATGTCGTGAACCCGTCTAAGGAACACGTGATTGATATGCCCGAGCTAGTGGTGCCCAAAGCCAAGGCACCTTTGCCTAGGCCACCTCCCCTGTATCCTCAACGGTTGGCAAAGCACAAGAGTGATCACCAATTCAAAAAGTTCATAGACATGATGAAGAGTCTTATAATCAATGTACCCTTGGTGGAGGCACTGGAGCAGATGCCAGGGTACGCCAAGTTTATGAAGGAGTTAGTGACGAAGAAAAGGTCAATGGAGTGTGAAACAATACCAATGACGCATCAAGTAAGTTCTATCGTTCACTCTGTGGCCCCGAAACTTGAGGATCCCAGAGCTTTCACTATCCCTTGTACTATCGGAAGTGCAGACTTCGCCAAAGCCCTTTGTGACTTGGGGGCTAGCATAAACTTGATTCCATATTAGGTTTTCAAGACATTGGGAATTGGTCAACCTCGCTCAACTTCAATGAGACTTCAAATGGTGGATCGGTCAATGAAGCGGCCTTTGGGTATAATTGACGACGTACTTGTCCGTGTTGATAAATTCATCTTGCCGGCCGGCTTTGTTATATTGGATTGTGAAGTGGACTTTGAAGTTCTGATCATTCTTGGGAGACCTTTCCTAGCTACGGGGAAGAAATTGGTTGATGTCGAAGCGGGAGAGCTGACATTCCGAGTGGGTGATGAGAAGGTTGTTTTCCCTGTATGCAAGTCCATGCGGCAACCTAATGGCACCGAGGTTTGCTCATTTGTTGACATTGTCACAGCTGTGATAATGGATGAGACAAGTTCTGTGATTAATGTTGAAGATCCCCTTGTAGCCGCACCTCTAGATCGTGATGTAAATGATGATGCAAGTAGAGTCATGTGCATAGATGCTTTACATGTCATGGAATCGTGTGAACCCAGTAAAATGTCATTGGACCTTGATCAATGGGAAACATCACTAGAAAAGCCAACAATGGAGGTGCCCCGGTAGTATCTTGGAGGACGATGCAACACCTCTTTTGGAGCCTCAAGGGAGACTACCTGCAGTAGGGCATGAAATGATGCCTAATTTCCATGATGTGTGGCAAACTACAAGACCAGATACAGGTTGGAGGTTTTGCATGAATTATGGTAATTTGAACAAAGAGCCCAAAGTGACTATTACTCCTTGCCATTCATTGATCGGATGGTTAACAAAATTGCTGGACGAGCTTTCATTTGTTTCTTGGAGAATTTGATGAGAGCCACGTGGTGGCGCTTCTTGATTTGAAGTGATTTAATGGTAACTTGCGTCGTGCCACGACGTTAAATCAGGCGCTTCTTGGGAGGCAACCCATGTCTTTTTTCTTTCTCTTTGATTTTCTTTGTAGCTTAGGATTTTTGAGCTAATTGTTTGTGAGATGTTGCAGGGATTGTGTTGAAGCAGTGCAAAACAAAGGAAAAACACTGGTAGTCTCTGAAGTTGCCAGTGCGGACCGCGGTGCACTTTTGTGCGATCCGCGCTGGCATGATTAAAAATGCATGCTCTCTTAAGTTTTCCACCGCGGCCGCAGTCAAATTTGTGCGGTCCGCGGTGGACCTTCGCGTCCGCGGTGCACTCCAATGCGGCCGCGCAAGGTTGCCTTCTAAAACTTCGGATTTTGAAACCCAGCGCGGCTCGCGGTCACTTTTGTGCGGCCGCGCTGGTAGGTGAGTGTGGGGCCCCCAGTTTTTCTATAAATAGGGTCCTAGGGCTTCATTTTTCCCTTTTCGCACTTTGAACACTCAGAGCTTTAGGACATTGTTCATCCTCTTCTAAGACTACTTTTCTGACTTCTTGGACTATTTGCACTCAATCCTCATAAACTCGGTAACATTTCATGCACTTGTGATTAATTTAATTTCTTATTTTCATTTTTTATAGCTTGTTCAGTAGTTTAGCTTCTTCTTTTTATTTAACTATTAGTTTAGGTTAGTTTAAAACTAGGGTAATGCACCAAATATGCTAGATTAATGGGTGAACCGAGTAGGGACAAAGTAGGTGTAATAACTTGAACAAGAATGGAAAAATATGCACCCCTAACTTAGTACCCGGAAACCCTAGTTCAGCGCGGTCCGCGGTCATTTTTGCGCGACCGCGCTGCCCTGACGCGGTCCGTATTACAATTTTGTGCGGACCGAGGTGCTTTTGTGATTAAAAGGTAATAGTCTCCAGCGCGGCCGCATTCATTTTTGTGCGGTCTGCGCTGTCCCACCGCGGCCGCGTTGCATTTTTGTGCGGACCGCGGTGGGAGATTCAGAGAGGATGAATTCTGGGCCTTTGCCCAGCGCGGACCGCGGTCAAGTTTGTGCGGTCCGCGGTGCCTCTAACGCGGCCGCACCCCATGTTTGTGCGGTCCGCATTGCTAGGTTCTACAATTTGTTCTGCTGCTGTGTACTGATATTGTCTCTGCAATCTATTTTGATTCACTTGTTTCACCGCATGTGCTTAAACTAACAATGTTAGATGCTTATCTTTGCAGATAATGGTTAAACAAAGGGGACCCAAACAATCACAATAACCCGGGAGAGGTGGTTCCTCCCGAGGGGGCAAAGGAAAGCGAATTGCAAAAACTCACTCCCCAGGCTCGGGAGAACATTAAAAAGACCCGCAAATTGATAAAAGCTGCTGATAGGGCTGCTTCGCATTCGTCGGGTAGTGAGTATGTACCCCCCAAAGACATCTCCTCCGATTCAATCCCAACTCATGTAACTTACCCCCTCCACCTAGTTGATACCCCTCCCTCATCACCCACCTACAAAAGACCAGTGACTGTAGTCTCGGATTCTTCTGACGAGTCAGCAGCTGGTAGTGAGCAATACTCTTCCTCCCCCACAACTTCATTATCTGGGGAGAGTGCAGGCCAAGATGAGGGAGGTGAACCTCAGGTTGGGGGGATTGAGAGAACTAGGAAGCCTGAAGTCTGGGAGGATCGGTTTGTCAGTCAAGTGGCCTTTCATAAGTTTAGGGAATGGTGGCCGTTTAGGAAGTTGATACCGGAGAGATGTTTCATTGACACTGATCTTTTACCCCACAACCCAAACGTGCAGAGGGAGTTCAGAACAAGATGGGGCTGGGAGTTCTTCATGGAGAAGTGCATCGATGCTAACGAGCACATGGTTAGGGAGTTCTACTCCAATGTGGCTCATATAGTCAAGGATACCAAGGTGACCAAAGTTAGAAACAAAACAGTGTTGTTTGATGGGAGATCGTTAAATNATGATGAAAAAGAACCAAGACTCTGATGCACAATTGGCTTCTCATAACACATCTATCCGTAACCTAGAAGTGCAACTAGGCCAAATTTCTCAAGCTTTGAATACCCACCCCAAAGGTGCTATACCAAGTGACACAGTAGTGAATCTGAAGGGCGGGAACAACAATCAAGTAATGGCAGTTACAACAAGAAGTGGGAGAGGCGGTGATGTGCATGCCTCAAGAGAAAAGCGAGTTGTAGATGATGGTGTTGAGTTGCGGGGTGACAATGCCCCTTTGATTGTTGATGATGTGGTTGAGACAAATGTAAACAATGAGGTGAGGATAGATATTGATGAGGCCAAGGTGGAAACACGAGATGCCGTGAACCCGTCTAGGGAACACGTGATTGATATACCCGAGCCGGTGGTGCCCAAATCCAAGTCACCTTTTCCTAGACCACCCCCACCGTATCCTCAACAGTTAGCAAAGCACAAGAGTGATCACCAATTCAAAAAGTTTATAGACATGATGAAGAGTCTTACAATCAATGTACCCTTGGTGGAGGCACTTGAGCAGATGCCGGGGTACGCCAAGTTTATGAAGAATTGGTGACGAAGAAAAGGTCGATGGAGTGTGAAACAATACCAATGACGCATCAAGTAAGTTCTATCGTTCACTCTATGGCCCCGAAACTTGAGGATCCCGGAGCTTTCACTATCCCGTGTACTATCGGAAGTGCAGATTTCGCCAAAGCCCTTTGTGACTTGGGGGCTAGCACAAACTTGATGCCATATTCAGTTTTCAAGACCTTGGGAATTGGACAACCGCGCTCAACTTCAATGCGACTTCAAATGGCGGATCGGTCAATGAAGCGACCTTTGGGTATAATTGATGACGTACTTGTCCGTGTTGATAAATTCATCTTGCCGGCCGACTTTGTCATATTGGATTGTGAAGTGGACTTTGAAGTTCCGATCATTCTTGGGAGACCTTTCCTAGCTACAGGGAAGGTATTGGTTGATGTCGAAGCGGGAGAGTTGACATTCCGAGTGGGTGATGAGAAGGTTGTTTTCCCTGTATGCAAGTCCATGCGGCAACATAATGGCACCGAGGTATGCTCATTTGCTGACATTGTCACAGCCGTGATAATGGATGAGAAAAATTCTGTGATTAATGTTGAAGATCCCCTTGTGGCCGCACCTCTAGATCGTGATGTAAATGATGATGCAAGTAGAGTCATGTGCATAGATGCTTTACATGTCATGGAATTGTGTGAACCCAGTAAAATGTCATTGGACCTTGATTACCGGGAAACTCCTCTAGAGAAGCCAACAATCGAGGTGCCTCTGGTATTGGAAGTGAAACAAGTTGAGTCACACCTCTGCCTCACAATTTTTGAGCCCGATATTATCTTGGAGGACGATGCAACACCTCTTTTGGAGCCTCAAGGGAGACTACCTGCAGTAGGGCATGAAATGGTGCCTAATTTCCATAATGTGTGGCATCCTACAAGACCAGATACAGGTTGGTGGTTTTGCATGAACTATGGTAATTTGAACAAAGTGCCCCACAGTGACTATTACTCCTTGCCATTCATTGATCGGATGGTAAACAAACTTGCTGGACGAGCTTTCATTTGTTTCTTGGAGAATTTGATGAGGGCCACGTGGTGGCGCTTCTTGATTTGAAGTGATTTAATGGTAACTTGCGTCGTGCCGCGACGTTAAATCAGGCGCTTCTTGGGAGGCAACCCATGTCTTTTTTCTTTCTCTTTGATTTTCTTTGTAGCTTAGGATTTTTGAGCTAATTGTTTGTGAGATGTTGCAGGGTTTGTGTTGAAGCAGTGCAAAACAAAGGAAACATCTGGTAGTCTCTGAAGTTTGCCAGTGCGGACCGTGGTGCACTTTTGTGCGGTCCGCGCTGGCATGACTAAAAATGCATGCTCTCTGAAGTTTTCCACCGCGGCCGCGGTGGACCTTCGCGTCCGCGGTACACTTTAACGCGGCCGCGTATGGTTGCCTTCTGAAACTTCGGATTTTGAAACCCAGCGCGGTCCGCGGTCACTTTTGTGCGGCCTCGCTGGTAGGTGAGTGTGGGCCCCCCAGTTTTTCTATAAATAGGGCCCTAGGGTTTCATTTTACCCTTTTTGCTCTTTGAACACTCAGAGCTATAGGACACTGTTCATCTCCTTCTAAGACTACTTTTCTAACTTCTTGGACTATTTGCACTCAATCCTCATAAACTTGGTAACATTTCATGCACTTGTGATTAATTAAATTTCTTATTTTCATTTTTTATAGCTTGTTCAGTAGTTTAGCTTCTTCTTTTTCTTTAACTGTTAGTTTAGGTTAGTTAAAACTAGGGTAATGCACCAAATATGCTTGATTAATGGGTGAACCGAGTAGGGACAAAGTAGGTGTAATAACTTGAACAAGAATGGCAAAATATGCACCCCTAACTTAGTACCCGGAAACCCTAGCTCAGCGCGGTCCGCGGTCATTTTTGTGCGACTGCGCTGCCCTGACGCGGTCCGCATTACAATTTTGTGCGGACCGCGATGATTTTGTGCTTGAAAGGCAATAGTCTCCAGTGCGGCCGCGTTCATGTTAGTGCGGTCCGCGCTGGCCCACCGCGGCCGTGTTGCATTTTTTTGCGGACCGCGATGGGAGATTCAGAGAGGGTGAATTCTGGGCCTTTGCCCAGCGCGGATCGCGGTCAGGATTGTGCCGTCCGCGGTGCCTCTAACGCGGCCGCACCCCATATTTGTGCGGCTGGCATTGCTAGGTTCTGCAATCTGTTTCTGCTGCTGTGTATTGATATTGCCTCTACATTCTATTTTGATTCACTTGTTTCACTGCATGTGCTTAAACTAACAATGTTAGATTCTTATCTTTGCAGACAATGGTAAAACAAAGGGGGGCCAAACAGTCACAACAACCCGGGAGAGGTGGTTCGTCCCGATGGGGCAAAGGAAAGCGAATTGCAAAACTCACTCCCCAGGCTCGGGTGAACATTAAAAAGACCGCAAATTGATAAAAGCTGCTGATAGGGCTGCTTCACATTCATCGGGGAGTGAGTATGTGCCCTCCAAAGATATGTCCTCCGATTCAGTCCCAACCCATGTAACTGACCCCCTCCACCTAGCTGACACCCCTTCACCACCATCACCCACTTCCAAAGGACCAGTGACTGTAGTCTCGGATTCTTCTGACGAGTCCGCAGCTGGTAGTGAGCAATACTCCACCTCCCCCACAGCTTCATTATCTGGGGAGAGTGCAGGCAATGAGAAGGGAGGTGAACCTCAGATTGGGGGTGTTGAAAGATCTAGAAAACCTGAAGTCTGGGAGGATTGCTTTGTCAGTCAGGTGGCATTTCACAAGTTCAGGGAGTGGTGGCCGGTGAGGAAATTGATACCGGAGAGAACTTTTGTTGACTCCTACCTTTTACCCCACAACCCGGATGTGCAGAGGCAATTTAGAACAAGATGGGGTTGGGAATTCTTCATGGAGAGGTGCATAGATGCTAACGAGCACATGGTTAGGGAGTTCTACTCCAATGTGGCTCATATAGTCAAGGATACCAAGGTGACCAAAGTTAGAAACAAAACAGTGTTGTTTGATGGGAGATCGTTAAATGATTATTTGGGGTTCCGGGATGAAGACGAGTCCCTTTATTTGGCAAAGTTGGCAATGGGAGAGGAAGTCCGCCCGTGGTTGGCCCAGTACTTGGCAATCCCAGGTACTGTGCCAGAGTGGTTACAAGCAGGAAAGAAGATATTCAGGAAGACATTCAGTTTTGAGGCTCGAGGGTGGTTAACCTTTGTATGTAGTCGGCTTGACCCTTCTACTCATGACCAGACGATTCCACTTACCCGATCAGTTCTGGTTGCATCTATTATGGCTGGGTACCCGATCAACATGGGCAATGTGCTGTCCCGTGTGATTTCTGTGGTGGGCAATAGCATGACAGGAATTATCCTTTTCCAAACACCCTATCAATGTATTTCCAAGATCTGGAGGTGGAGAAGAGGAGATATGAGGTCAAGACCAAGCCTGTAGCTCCTTACTTTTGGTATAGTATGCACGGTCCGGACAACCCTAAATCCAAGAACTACAAGCCACCTTCCTCTGCCCCAATTGGCCAGTGTGAGGAGCCTGATACAGTAGAGCCTTCTGCCGAGCCTTCTGCCATACCTGCTGCCACTACAGTTGAGGACATGCCTCCAGGACCTTCTTCTTCTGCTGGTCCCAGTACTTCAGCTGGCTCGAGAGTGCCATCTTCTAGGACTTATCCATTCACTGCCCATCAGCTGAGTCAGACTTTGGCTAGCCTGAACAACTGGATGTCAGCTGCGACATTCAAGTTGTCCACCTTGTCTTCCACTATTCAGACCCAGGCAGCACCCCAGCCAGCTCAGATTCCTCAGTCTATTGAGGATTCTTTGAAGAAGCTCCTGGAGAACCAGGAAAAGATTCTGAAGACTCAGGCTACCTTATCTGCAGTAGTGGAGTCACATGGCAAGGCTCTGAAGGAGCTTGCCAAGGAGCACAGAAAGATGCGGAGTTCACAGGCTTCCAAAGAGTCTGTGAAGGAGCTGCGGAAAGATGTGGACAAGCTATTGGCAGATCAGATAACATTAGACTTGTTATTTGGGGATCCAGCCCTCCAGCAGCAGCACCAGTGCCACAGCCAGAGCAGGAGCAGGTACCCAGGCAGCCTAGGAAGAAGAGGAAGCTCCCCAGCACAGTAGANCACTTTTGAAACAAGGCTTTCGACTCACTGCTTGCTAAGTATGGACTAAATCACAAAGTGACCACCCCCTATCATCCTCAAGCTAGTGGTCAAGTGGAAGTGTCCAACCGAGAAATAAAGAGTATCTTGTCCAAGACGGTAAATGCTAATAGGATCGATTGGTCAAAAAAGTTGGATGACGCTTTATGGGCTTACCGGACGGCTTACAAGACCCCAATTGGTATGTCTCCATACCGGTTGGTGTTTGGGAAAGCTTGCCATCTTCCGGTGGAATTGGAGCACAAAGCTATGTGGACCTTGAGAAAGTTGAACTTGGAATGGGATGTTGCGGCGAATCTCCGTGTTGAGCACTTAATGAGCTTGATGAGTTTAGATTTCATGCCTACTCCAGCTCGTCCTTGTATAAGGACAAGATGAAGTATCTTCATAACAAATATGCTCGGGAAAAGGAATTCAAGGTTGGTTCTATGGTTCTTCTTTTCAACTCCCGGCTGAGGTTGTTTCCGGGAAAGCTCAAGTCAAAGTGGAGTGGGCCATTTGAAGTTGTATGTGTGACTCCGTTTGGTGCTCTTGATCTAAAGAACAAGAATGGTGAAGTTTTCCGGGTCAATGGATGTCGCGTCAAGCATTATTTGGGAAAGTTTGATGACAGCCACGTGGTGGCACTCATTCATTTGAAGTGATGTGATGGTAACATGCGTCGTGCTGCGACGTTAAATCAGGCGCTTCTTGGGAGGCAACCCATGTCTTTTTCTTTATCTTTGATTTTCTTTATAGCTTAGGATATTTGAGCTAATTGTTTGTGAGATGTTGCAGGGATTGTGTTGAAACAGTGCAAAACAAAGGAAAAAACACTGGTAGTCTCTGAAGTTGCCAGTGCAGACCGCGATGCACTTTTGTGCGGTCCGCGCTGGCATGATTAAAAATGCATGCTCTCTGAAGTTTTCCACCGCGGCCGCGGTCAAATTTGTGCGGTCCGCGGTGGACCTTCGCGTCCGCGGTGCACTCCAACGCGGCCGCGTGAGGTTGCCTTCTGAAACTTCGGAAGTTGAAACCCAACGCGGTCCGCGGTCACTTTTGCGCGGCCGCGCTGGTAGGTGAGTGTGGGGCCCCCAGTTTTTCTATAAATAGGGCCCTAGGGCTTCATTTTACCCTTTTCGCACTTTCAACACCCAGAGCTCTAAGACACTGTTCATCCCCTTCTAAGACTACTTTTCTGACTTCTTGGACTATTTGCACTCAATCCTCATAAACTTGGTAACATTTCATGCACTTGTGATTAATTAAATTTCTTATTTTCATTTTTTATAGCTTGTTCAGTAGTTTAGCTTCTTCTTTTTATTTAACTGTTAGACTAGGTTGGTTTAAAACTAGGGTAATGCACCAAATCTTGCTTGATTAATGGGTGAACTGAGTAGGGACAAAGTAGGTGTAATAACTTGTACAAGAATGGCAAAATATGCACCCCTAACTTAGTACCCGGAAACCCTAGCTCAACGCGGTCCGCGGTCATTTTTGCGCGACCGCGCTGCCCTGACGCAGTCCGCGTTACAATTTTGTGCGGACCGCGGTGCTTTTGTGATTGAAAGGTAATAGTCTCCAGCGCGGCCGCATTCATGTTTGTGCGGTCCGCGCTGGACCACCGCGGCCGCATTGCATTTTTGTGCGGACCGCGGTGGGAGATTCAGAGAGGGTGTATTTTGGGCCTTTGCCCAACGCGGACCGCGTTACAATTTTGTGCGGTCCGCGGTGCCCCTAACGCGGCCGCTGTCAAGTTTGTGCGGTCCGCATTGCTAGGTTCTGCAACTTGTTTCTGCTGCTGTGTACTGATATTGTCTATGCAATCTATTTTGATTCACTTGTTTCATCGCATGTGCTTAAACTAACAATGTTAGATGCTTATCTTTGCAGACAATGGTTAAACAAAGGGGAGCCAAACAGTCACAACAACCCGGGAGAGGAGGTTCCTCCCGAGGGGGTAAAGGAAAAAGAATAGCAAAGCTCACTCCCCAGGCTAGGGAAAACATAAAAAGAACTCGAAAATTGATCAGAGCTGCTGATAGGGATGCTTCGCATTCGTCGGGGAGCGAGTATGTACCCTCCAAAGACATCTCCTCCGATTCAATCCTAACTCATGTAACTGACCCCCTCTACCTAGTTGATACCCCTCCCCCATCACCCACCTCCAAAAGAACAGTGACTGTAGTCTCGGATTCTTCTGACGAGTCCGCAGCTGGTAGTGAGCAATACTCCACCTCCCCCACAGCTTCATTATCTGGGAGAGTGCAGGTCAAGATGAGAGAGGTGAACCTCAGATTGGGGGGATTGAGAGAACTAGGAAGCCTGGAGTCTGGGAGGATCGGTTTGTCAGTCAAGTGGCCTTTCATAAGTTTAGGGAATGGTGGCCGTTGAGGAAGTTGATACCGGAGAGATGTTTCATTGACACTGATCTTTTACCCCACAACCCGAACGTGCAGAGAGAGTTCAGAACAAGATGGGGCTGGGAGTTCTTCATGGAGAGATGCATAGATGCTAACGAGCACATGGTTAGGGAGTTCTACTCCAATGTGGCTCATATAGTCAAGGATACCAAGGTGACCAAAGTTAGAAACAAAACAGTGTTGTTTGATGGGAGATCGTTAAATGAGTATTTGGGGTTCCGTGATGAAGACGAGTCCCTGTATTTGGCAAAGTTGGCAATGGGAGAGGAAGTCCGCCCGTGGTTGGCCCAGTACTTGGCAATCCCAGGTACTGTGCCGGAGTGGTTGCAAGCTGGAAAGAAGATATTCAGGAAGACATTCAATTTTGAGGCTCGAGGGTGGTTGACCTTTGTATGCAGTCGGCTTGACCCTTCTACTCATGACCAGACGATTCCACTTACCCGAGCAGTTCTGGTTGCATCTATCATGGCTGGGTACCCGATCAACATGGGCAATGTGATGTCCCGTGTGATCTCTGTGGTGGGGCAAGAGCATGATAGGAATTATCCTTTTCCAAACACCCTATCAATGTATTTCCGGGATCTGGAGGTGGAGAAGAGGAGATATGATGTCAAGACCAAGCCTGTGGCTCCTTACTCTTGGTACAGTATGCAGGGTCCGGACAACCCTAAATTCAAGAACTACAAGCCACCTTCCTCTGCCCCAACTGGCCAGTCTGAGGAGCCAGTTGCGGTAGAGCCTTCTGCCGAGCCTTCTGCCACACCTGCTGCCACTACAGTTGGGGACTTGCCTCCAGGACCTTCTTCTTCTGCTGGTCCCAGTACTTCCGCAGGCCCGAGTGTGCCATCTTCCAGGACTCATCCATTCACTGCCCATCAGCTGAGTCAGACTTTGGCTAGCCTGAACAACTGGATGTCAGCAGCGACATCCAAGTTGTCCACCTTGTCTTCCACTATTCAGACCCAGGCAGTACCTCAGCCAGTTCAGATTCCTCAGTCCATTGAGGATACCTTGAAGAAGCTCCTGGAGAACCAGGAAAAGATTCTGAAGACTCAGGCTACCTTATCTGCAGCAGTGGAGTCACATGGCAAGGCTCTGAAGGAGCTTGCCAAGGAGTACAGAAAGATGCGGAGGTCACGGGCTTCAAAAGAGTCTGTGAAAGAGCTGCGGAAAGATGTGGACAAGCTATTGGTAGATCAGATGCCTTTAGACTTGTTATTTGGGGATCCAGCCCCTCCAGCAGCAGCACCAGTGCCACAACCAGAGCAGGAGCAGGTACCCAGGCAGCCTAGGAAGAAGAGGAAGCTTCCCAGCACAGCAGATGCAGTTATTAAGGTGGCAGTCCCACAGGAGGCCTCATCCACTTTGCCTCAGGATGCACCTGTCATACAGCTGGTCCAGGAACAGGCCTCAGTCCCAGCAGTTGAGCAGCAGGAGGCCGGGAGCCAGTCTGAGGCTCCCGCACATACGGAGGACTTGGGGACCACGGATGACCCCATGCAGACGGACCAGGCTTAGGGAGCCCCGATATCCTTTGCTATGACTTTCTTTTTTGATGCTTATTTTGGTAGTTGGCATTGGGGACAATGCCAGCTCTTATTCGTGGGGGTGCGCCCTACTTTTTTGTTGACTATCTGGATGACTGTACATATTTGACTCAGTTTTTATTCCTTTTGGTTGATTTTCTATTTGGTATGTATATAACTTTACATTCAGTACTTTTTATCTTCTATTTTGGTCTGTATATAAAGTTAAGTTACATCTTGTATATATTCATCCCCCGTTTGTATATTCTAATTCCCCATTGTAAATATTCATTCTATTTTCTATTTTTGCAAAAAAAAAATTTCGTTTTTAGCTTTATAGTTAGGCTCGTAGCCTTTTGTTTTGTTTTTGACGCTTCCAATAAGCCCTTGGTTTTCTTAAGGCCACGGTTCTTTCCAAGGGTGGAATATTGTGTGAACCGGGTGGCTCTTCCCGATGATGGATGGAGTGACTACCTTCTTAAGGGTTTGAGTCCGTTTCTTTGATTTTTCTTTTGTTTTTGATAGTTATAGTTAAGGGCACCTCAAGCAAAGCTTCACTTGGGCCTAGCACATTTGCCTTTGATCCCATGGTCAACGACATAATGTTGTGTTTAGGATGGTGAAAGTCGTGGCCTTGAGACTCTTGCGTTGACCAAACAATCATCACGTGGTCTTTTCGGACCATTATGTGCTTGAATCGTAACTAAGGTCGTTGTGGGCCCTCGACTCGATGTCTTTAGCAATCCCCTAGCGTGTGTGGTGAGGAATTGAATTATGAGTCCAAGTCCAGAGCCAATGGTCTAGAACTTGCCTTGAATGTTTCTTGAGGCGAAATCCTAGGTGAAATTTGACTTGAGAAATGATTATAGGCTCTCCTTGATTCGAATGTTAAGTTGAACAATTCCATAGCCTACCAAAAAGATGATCCCTAGTTAACCCTTTTTAGCCTTAAGCCTTTTCTTTCGAGAACCAATGCTACAAGCCTATACCCGTTCTAAATGATTACCCTCTCTTGGCACCCAAATCTTCCCTTGAGTAATGGCAAATGTCTAAGTTTGGGGGGAGAGACAAGAAAGGAAACAAAGTGGTAGAAAGGTACAAAAGCAAAAGAAAAAGGAAAGGCAATGAAAAAGCAAGAAAAGAAAAAGACAAAAAGAAAGTCCAAAGTGAACAAGAATAAAAAGGGATTCAAAGGAAACAAAAGTGAAAAAGGTGTGGAAAAAGTAGAAAAGGAGAAATGTTTTTAATTGCATAAGAAAGAGTAACAATGTGTTTCTCTAACCCCTTGTAAAGAAGTGAAATACTCAAAAGAGTCAAGAGAGTTGCGCCATAATGAATCAAAGAAGTGCTTAAGGGAAGATTGAGCCCACTGGAATAAAAACATGTCCTACCCTTACCCAAAAGCCTTCATAATGACTCCACAAAAGCCCTATAGGATCTTGAGTTGAAGGAAACCTACATTAGTGGATACTTACATAAGGGGCAAGCATATGGTACCTAAAGCCGGACTTGTGACCTTCTTCTTGAGAGAGATGAGGGAAATTCCATCAACCTCGATTTGTATGTTAATACTCTAAAAAGTGAGGTTCGCTTAGGGAAAGTTGAGGACGTGTGAGTTTGGGTTCCACAATGACCAAAGTAATTGAGATAAGCTCTTTGATGAAATGTGTCAACTCTTGAAGCTCTTGTGTCACATCTGATCCATGGTTTTTCAAAAGTTAAATGTGTTAATGATGTATTCGTATTGAGGGCAATTGTTAGTCCCAATTGATGCTTGTTGAGGTTGCATTAGGGCAGTTGGAATTACTTGGATTTTCCTTTAAGGGGTGGGTCTTATTTTGTTTGCTTGAGGACAAGCAAAGGCTTAAGTTTGTGGGAGTTGATAAGTTAGGATTTTAATGTGTTTTATACCCCTACTTGCCTACGCTTTGGTTATAAATTGCTAAAAAGTAGTCCCAAAATGCTCACAAGTTGTACTTGATTGCAGGTTTGATCGACAGAACGATGAAAGTCAAATATCGGCTCAGAAAAGAGTGAAACCTGCTCAAGTGTCAAAGACCAAGGAAGTTGAGGAAAAGAGGCCCTGGTGCGGACCGCGCAACTGTGAACGCGGCCGCACTAGGAGGTTCAGAGAATGGAATATTCAAGGGTAAGGCTACGCGGCCGTCGGTCATTTCCACGCGGTACACGGTCAGGCTCCGCGGCCGCGCTACACGTCTACGCAGTCCGCGGAGCAGAGATTCAGAGAGCCAAAATTTGACCCCTTTTCAAGTAAAGCGGCCCGCGTCCATTTATGTGCGGCCGCGCTAACTTCCACCGCGGCCGCGCTAAATTTTTACGCGGTCCGCGGTCCTCGACTTCAGAGAAGCAGAAACCAATAGTTTAAGAGCCAGCGCGGCCGCGGTCATGTTTGTGCGGTCCGCGCTGACCCCGCAGGGGTATTTTTGTCCAGTTTTTCCAGCCCAGTATAAATAGGACCTTTTTCCATTTTTAGGTCAAGTTTTATTTTTCTGAAGCTGCTGAGCTCGTGAGACCGAATAGTTTAGCCATTTTTGGCACTTTTGCTCTTTAATATTGTATTTTCTTCCTAGCAATTAATTAATATGTTTACTTCTTCATCTATTTCATTAATTTTTGCATCTAGCATGAGCAGCTAAACTCACTAGCTAGGGTTATGGCTCAACCCTAGTGTGGGTAATTGATGGGTGTTGCCATCTAAGGTTAGGATGATATTGGGTGTTTGGTATTTGGGTTGATTTTAGGTTTTAATTAAGGATTGGTGGTTGCAAACACTGATTCTTAGCTTTCTGGGTTTAACTCTTCTTGAGAAAGAGAGTCTACGACCCCAAAATTGACCCAACAAGGAATTGGGATGGACCCATGAGATATGGTAGTCCCAATTAACGGGTTAAATCTCGAGAGAGTAATCACCCTACTTGAACCCTAGTTGTTTGGTCTAATTGTCCTACCCAATTGGTCTCGAGAGTGTCAATTGGGCAAAATCACTCTCTCTACCGAGAGGTGTGAGAGTGGGTACAATTGAGCAACGGTTATAGCATAAGCCCCAAATATGTCAATTTATCCTTAGTAGCATCTACCCGTTAGTTAACCACCTAGGCAATGCCACGACCCTAGTGCCTTTCTCTATATTAATTGCAACTTAGCAATATTCCCGTAGCATAATTTAGTTTCAATCATTAGCTTTATAAAGGTAGACATAGAAATCAAAACCAAATACGTTTGAAGAGACATTAGAAGCACAACCGCAATTCTAGACTAAACAGACATTACAACTCCACTACTAGCTCCCTGTGGAAATACGATCCCGAACCACTATTCGGGTAAAAGCTATTGCGACCCGCTCTTCCTACCTCAGTGTAGTGTCGAGTCGGAAGCGATCATGTATGACCCCACACTCGTCAACAGGCGTGTGCCCCACCTCAACATAGCACTACGATGTGCAAATCCGGGGTTTCAAACCCTCAGAACATCATTTACAAGCATTACTCACCTCGAACCGGCTAAATCCCTAGCTCGTGACGCCTTTGCCCTTCGAATTGGCCTCCACGTGCGTCGAATCTATCCAAAATCAGAACGAATACATCACAATATGCTATGGAAACAAAGCCCAAGCGAAAACGATCGAAAAGTATCAAAAATCCCAAAATTAGCAAAACCCGAGCCCCGAGCCCACTTCTCGAAACTCAGAAATTTTTACATCAATAGATTCCTTATCTTCCCACGAGTTCATACATATCAAAAGTGTTCAATCCGACCCCAAATGGTCCTTCAAATTCCAATTCAAAAGTCCAATTTCTCAAGCCCTAGTTCTTAAATTTTTGGCTTAATTTTCATGATTTACTAGGTGGAATTCACATAATAATCGAGTTTTAAGTCCAAGAATCTTACCTCCAAGTGATTCCCCTTGAATCCCTCTTCAATTTCCTTCAAAAATCTCTAAAAATGAGCAGCTATGGGTGAAAATAGACCCACATTCGCGAACAAGACGACTTTAAAAATATTCTGCCCAGGCCTTATTTCCTTCTATGCGATCGCGGAGATACCTTCGCGATCGCGAAACACAAAAGTTCAACCCCCAATTTTTACCTTATGCGATCGCATACAAACACCTGCGATCGCAATGCATAAGCTCCTGACCTTACGCGATTGCGGACTTACTCCCGCGTTCGCATTGAACAAGTTTCCATCCAAGCCCCCAGGTCCATTTAACACTATGCGATCGCGACCCATTAACCGCGTTCGCAATCAACAAACTCCCCAAACTATGCGATCGCAAGCCTTACTCCGCGAATGCAATGAACAACTGAAAAGCTCCCACAAATACTCCTATGCGATCGCAGGACCCCTTATGCGATCGCAAAGAACAAAGTTCTGCAACACTGAACCTGCAACTTTCTGCTATCTTTTAAGGCACGAAATGGTCCGATTGACCATCCGAAACTCACCCGAGGCCCTCGGGACCTTAACCAAACCTACCAACATAACCCATAACATCATTCAAACTTTTGCCAATCATCAAAACACCTCAAACAACATCAAATTACTCAAAACTAATCGAATTCAAGCCTAAATTTCCAAAAACTTCCGAAATAAACTTTCGATCAAAAACTCGACCAAACGACATCCGAATGACCTGAAATTTTGGCACACACATCGCAAATGACATAATGAAGCTACAGCAACTCTCGGAATTCCATTCCGACCCTCGGATCAAAATCTCACCTACCAACCGGAAATCGCCAAAATACTAACTTCGCCAATTCAAGCCTAATTCTACACCGGACCTCCAAAACCAATTTTGATCACGCTCCTAAGTCATAAATCACCTCCCGAAGCTAACCGAACCATCGGAACTCACATCCGAGCCCTCTAACACATAAGTCAACATCCGGTTGACTTTTTCCAACTTAAACTTTCTTAAAAGAGTGTCTCATTTCTTACCAAATCCAATCCGAACGCAAACTAATCAACTTGATCACATAAAACACGCATAACGAAGCATAAAGAAGCAGAAATGGGGAAAACGGACTGGTAACTCATGAGACGACCGGCCGGGTCATCACATCCTCCCCAACTTAAATAAACGTTCGTCCTCGAACGAGTCAAGAAACATTCCTAAAGTCTCATACAGGTGGGGATATCTGCTCCGCATCTCCCGCTCGGTCTCCCAGGTGGCCTCCTCCACGGGCCGACCTCTCCACTGCACCTTCACCGAAGCTATATCTTTTGATCTCAACTTCCGAACCTGACGCTCCAAGATAGCTACTGGCTCCACATCATAAGTCAAATCACCCTCCAACTGAACCGTGCTGAAATCCAGAACATGAGACGGATCCCCAATATACTTATGGAGCATAGAAACATGGAAAACCGGATGTACACTCGACAAACTGGGTGGCAAGGCAAGCTCATAAGCCACCTCCCCAATCCTCCAGAGTACCTCAAAAGGCCCAATGAACCGCGGACTCAACTTCCCTTTCTTTCCAAATATCATAACACCCTTTGTGGGCGAAACCTTCAACATGACCTTCTCACCAACCATGTAGGACACATCTCGAACCTTCCCGTCAGCGTAACTCTTTTGCCTTAACTGCGCTGTACGAAGTCTCTCCTGAATCACCTTCACTTTATCTAAAGCCTCCTGAACCAAATCTGTCCCCGATAGTCTAGCCTCACCGGGCTCGAACCAACCAACTGGAGATCTACACCGCCTCCCGTACAAAGCCTCATAAGGAGCCATCTGAATACTCGGCTGGTAGCTGTTGTTATAAGCAAACTCTGCAAGTGGTAGAAACTGATCCCATGACCCTCCGAAATCAATAATACAAGCGCGTAGCATATCCTCCAAGATCTGAATGGTGCGCTCGGACTGCCCGTCCGTCTGAGGGTGAAAAGCTGTGCTCAACTGCACCTGGGTACCCAACTCTCGCTACACAGACTGCCAGAACTGGGAAGTAAACTGGGTTCCCCGATCTGAAATGATGGAAACTGGGACACCATGCAATCGAACAATCTCCCGAATATATATCTCTGCCAGCCGCTATGAAGAATAAGTAGTACAGATAGGAATGAAGTGCGCGGACTTGGTCAGCCTATCCACAATCACCCAAATAGCATCGAACTTCTTCAAAGTACGAGGGAGTCCAACTACAAAATCCATAGTGATCGACTCCCACTTCCACTCAGGAATATCCATCCTCTGAAGCAAGCCACCCGGTCTCTGATGCTCATATTTCACCTGCTGACAATTGAGACACCGAGCTACAAAACCCACAATATCTTTCTTCATTCTCCGCCACCAGTAATGCTGTCTAAGATCCTGATACATCTTCGCGGCTCCTGGATGAATAGAATACCGCGAGCTATGGGCCTCCTCCAGAATCAACTCCAGAAGCCCATCTACATTGGGCACGCAAATCTGGCCCTGCATCATCAATACCCCATCATCTCCAATAGAAACCTCCCTGGCATCGCCATGCTGAACTCTGGAACAAGCAAATGTGGATCATCATACTGGCGCTCTCTGATGCGCTCATATAGGGAAGACCGAGAAACCACACAAGCCAATACCCGACTGGGCTCCGAAATATCCAACCTCACGAACCGATTGGCCAAAGCCTGAACATCAACCGCAAGAGGTCTCTCCCCAACTGGAAGATATGCCAAACTCCCCATACTCACTGCCTTTCGGCTCAAAGCATCGGCCACCACATTGGCCTTCCCCGGATGGTACAATATGGTGATATCATAATCCTTAAGCAACTCCAACCATCTCCGCTGCCTCAAATTAAAGTCCTTTTGCTTGAACAAATGCTGAAGACTGCGATGATCAATGAATACCTCACAAGATACGCCATACAAGTAATGCCTCCAAATCTTCAACGCATGAACTATGGCAGCCAACTCCAAATCATGAACGGGGTAGTTCTTCTCATGGGGCTTCAACTGACGAGAAGCATAAGCAATAACTCTACCCTCCTGCATCAACACACAACCAATCCCTACTCTCGAAGCATCACAATATACGGTATATGAACCTGAAGCTGATGGCAAAACCAACACTGGAGCTGTGGTCAAAGCTGTCTTGAGCTTCTGAAAGCTCTCCTCGCACTCGTCCGACCATACAAATGAAGCACCCTTCTGAGTCAACTTGGTCAAGGGCGATGCGATAGATGAGAATCCCTGAACAAACCGGCGATAATAGCCTGCCAAACCAAGAAAACTACGAATCTCTGTGGCTGAGGACGGTCTGGGCCAACTCTGCACCGCCTCTATCTTCTTTGGATCAACCTGAATACCCTCGCTGGACACCACGTGTCCCAAGAATGCCACTGAACTGAGCCAAAACTCACACTTGGAGAACTTGGCATAAAGTTTCTCCTCCCTCAACCTCTGCAACACAACCCTCAAATGCTCCACGTGCTCCTACTGACTACGCGAATATACCAGGATATCATCAATGAAAACATCAAGATAAGGCCGGAACACGCTGTTCATCAGATGCATGAACGCTGCTGGGGCATTGGTCAGCCCAAAAGACATAACCAGGAACTCATAATGACCATATCTGGTCCTGAAGGCCGTCTTAAGAATATCCGAATCCCTGATCTTCAACTGGTGATAACCCGAACGGAGATCAATCTTGGAGAATACCCTTGCTCCCTGAAGCTGGTCGAATAAATCATCAATGCAAGGCAAAGGATACTTGTTCTTAACTGTTACCTTGTTCAATTGCCTATAATCAATGCACATTCTCATAGTGCCATCCTTTTTCTTTACAAACAGAATTGGCGCACCCCAAGGTGACACACTAGGCCGTATGAACCTCTTATCAAGGAGTTCCTGAAGCTGTTCCTTTAACTCCTTCAACTCCGCTGGTGCCATACGATACGGCGGAATAGAAATGGGATGAGTGCCCGGCACCAGGTCAATACCAAAATCAATATCCCTGTCCGGTGGCATGCCCGGCAGGTCTGCAGGAAATACATCAGGGAAATCCCTTACAACTGGGACATAATCAATACTGGGAGTCTCAGCTCCAACATCCCTCACAAAGGCAAGATACGATAGACAAGCCTTCCCAACCATACGCTGGGCCTTCAAGAAAGAGATCACTCTACTAGGAACATAATCAGTCACGTCATGCCACTTGGTCCGTGGCATACCCGGTATAGCCAATGTGACTGTCTTGGCATGACAATATAGAATAGCGCGACACGGAGATAGCCAATGCATGCCCAGAATGACATCAAAATCCACCATACTCAATAATAAAAGATCAACTCGGGTCTCCAGACCCCTAATAGTCACCACACATGACCGGTACACACGGTCTACAACAACAGTATCACCCACCGGGGTAGATGCATGAATAGGTAAAGCAAGAAACTCACGAGGAGTGCCCAAATAATGAGCAAAGTATGATGACACATAAGAATAGGTAGAACCGGGATCAAATAGTACAGAGGCATCTCTGTGGCAGACTGAAATAATACTTGTAATGACAGCATCAGAAGCAATGGCATCGGGTCTGCCTGGAAGCGCATCGAAACAGGCCTGACCGCGCCCTGATCGACCTCCCTCTCTGGGGCGACCCCTGGCTGACTGATCCCCACCCCTAGCTGGCTGGGCAGGTGGTGGTGGAGCAGCTGGCGCTGAAGCTGGTGACTGACCTCTCTGCTGGGATGAACTAGCAACACGGACGGGGACACTACCGTCTACATGTGGCCCCATCTCGCCACACTCATAACAACTCCTAGGTGCTGGAGAAGGGGACTGATGGGAACCCCTCGCACCGGAGTGACCAGCAGATGCACTCGGCGTAGAAGAGCCCTGAACAGATGGAGCACGGGATGAGCTCTGAGCTGGGAGGGCACTAAGTGAAGAATGGCCCTGGTGTGAACTGTGGGAACCATGACCCGACGATGCTCCTCGATAACCTGAGCGATCAGACTGACCCTGACGGAACTATCGGCCTCTGCCGTGCTGGAACTGGCCCCTCGAAGGACCACCACTGTAGCTACCAGATCCTCGAGGCCTCTTGGCCTCCCTCTCCTCTCGCTCCTGGCGACGGACAGACTCAATCTCCCTGGCAATATCCACAACCTCCTCGAATGTAGCACCAGTCACCCTCTCCCTGGTCATAAGGATACGGAGCTGATAGGTAAGACCATCAACAAACCTTCTGATCCTCTCTCGATCTGTCGGGACTAACCAAATGGCATGACGAGCCAACTCATAGAATCTCAGCTCATACTGTGACACGGTCATGTCTCCCTGACACAACCACTCAAACTGCCTACGCAACTCCTCTCGGCGAGACTGCGGTACATACTTCTCCAGAAAGAGAATGGAGAACTGTTGCCAAGATAGGGGTGCTGCACTAGCAGGCCTACGCCTCTCAAGATCCTCCCACCAAGTAAAAGCAGGTCCTGAAAATTGATAAGTAGTGAAAGCGACCCCGCTGGTCTCCAGAATACCAATTGGGCGAAGCATCCCTTGACACTTGTCTAAAAAGCCCTGGGCATCCTCGCCCTCTGCTCCGCTGAATGACGGAGGCTGAAGTCTCCCAAATCTCTCCAACCTGCGCTGCTCATCCTCTGGCATGACAGGAAACCGGCTGGGCTGGAGGTGCCCCCGGCGTCTGAAGTCCCTGCACGACCTGCTCAGGCGTGTGGGCGGCGGGAGTCTGACTGCCTCTCCCGGCCTGAGAAGCAGCTGCGGCTGTAGTAGCTGAAACCGCCTGAGCTAGGACAGTGCAAACTGATAAGATCTGAGCCAAGGCCTCCTGAAGACTCGAAATCACAATAGGCACAGCTAGTGCCTGAGCTGGTGCTGCTGGAGGGTCCACCGATGGGACCTGGTCCTGAATTAGGGCAGCTGGTGGATCTACAGGTGCTGCCTTCGCTGCTCTGCCCCTACCACGGCGACGACCGCGTCCTCGGCCTCTGGTGGCTGCAGATGGTGGCACTGGTGGTCGTCCCTCCTGTCCGGTAGCGCGTGTCCTCACCATCTGTGAGAGAATGGAACAACAGAAGTTTAGTACTCGGATCAACAACTCGCACGATAAGAATTTCAAGAAGGTGAATTTTTCCTAAAGGTTCTGCAGCCTCTCGAGGATAAATACAGACGTCTCCGTACCGATCCGCGAGACTCTACTAAACCTGCTCATGACTCGTGAGACCTATGTAACCTAGGCTCTGATACTAACTTGTCACGACCCTAACCCCGAACCCGATCGTGATGCCGCCTCTCATGAAGACAAGACCAGCCAGTCCAACCCAATTCATCTTTTAAAATAGTTAACCAACACATAATAGTTTAAAACATGATTTACAAACACTGAATAGCGGAAATAACAATAAAAATGCGGAAATCCAACCCGACACAGCCCTAACCGGGGTGTCACAAGTCACGAGCATCTATGAATCCACAATACAGTCTGCTAAGTCATAAACTACTACATTTGTTTGAAAAGAACAGGAAAGATAGAGAAATAGAGACACGGGGCTGCGGACGTCAACAGCTACCTCGTAATCTCCGAAGAAGCCCGCCTGAAACTGGAGGAAATCAACACTCCGGAGCGGAACCTGATACGCCTGAATCTGCACACAGGGTGCAGGGAGTAAAGTGAGTACTCCAACTCAGTGAGTAATAAATGTAAATAATGACTGAAAGTAAGAAATCACGCAAGGCACAAAGCATTCTATGATAAAGTAGTAAAAATCATTTAAAAGCAGTAAAACTAGTGGAAATCCAGTAAAATCCTCTTTCAACAAGTAAACAGGTATATGACAGATAATTAAGGTGCGATAAATAAATAAAAGCTCGCCCCTCGGGCACAGTATCACCACATCCGCCCCTCGGGCAACAACTCAGAACAATAACAGCCCCTCGGGCAACATCTCAGAACAATAACAGCCCCTCGGGCTCAATCTCACATCACACTGGGTACCCGCGCTCACTGGGGGTGTGCAGACTCCGGGAGGGGCCCCTTACGGCCCAAGCGCAATAACAAGCCATCTCGTGGCATCACAACTGGGCCCTCGGGCTCATATCAATCAAGCCACCTCGTAGCGTACATATCTCAGGCCCTCGGCCTCAAATCAATATCAATGTCTCCTCACAGCGTAGGCCCTCGGCCTTACGCAGTCAAAAATACTCATAAGCCCCTTGGGAAATAGTAAAACAGTGTGTCTCAGCCCAAAACATCATTTAAAATATCATTTAAGTCTCAAAAATGAGTAAAAACCGGCTGAGTAGTAAAACAGAGAAAAATACATGACTGAGTTCAGTAATACTCAAACAGTGAGGAAAAATCAAAGAAATGCCCCGAAAGGGTTCAAATAATTGGCACGAAGCACAAATATGGCATTCAGCCCAAATCATACTGATAACAAATAAGTTTCAGTCAAATACACGGTAAAATCATCAACCGGGACGGACCAAGTCACAATCCCCAATAGTGTACGACCCCACGCTCGTCAACAAGCGTGTGTCTCACCTCAACATAGCACTATGATGTGCAATCCGGTGTTTCAAACCCTCAGAACATCATTTACAAGCATTACTCACCTCGAACCGGCTAAATCCCTAGCTCGCGACACCTTTGCCCTTCAAATTGGCCTCCACGTGCGTCGAATCTATCCAAAATTAGAATGAATACATCACAATATGCTAAGGGAACAAAGCCCAAGCGAAAACAATCGAAAAATACCAAAAATCCCGAAATTAGCAAAATTCGAGCCCCGAGCCCACTTCTCGAAACTCAGAAATTTTCACATCAACGGGTTCCTTATCTCCCCCACGAGTCTATGCATATAAAGAACACCAAAATCGGAGTCCAAATGACCCCTCAAATCCCCCATTAAAGGCCTCTTAAACTCAAGCCGTAAACCTGTATTTTTTTAGCCCTTTAATCCTTCTAATTACAGCCTTAATTCATGATATTCTACTATACAAATGTGTTTTAAGTCGCAAATCCTTAAGATNAAAGGTTGCAGTTGGGATAAGGAAAACAGTCTCCTTATGAGGAGAGAACACAATCCTAATCTAGGATAAGGGTTGGAGTTTGTATTGGTCAAGGACTCAAAATCGTCTAAGGATAAGCAATAGAGTCTCAATCAAAATCTAATTACTAACTCAATAAATAACTGAGTTTGTTCTCTTTTACAGGCATTGCACATACGCAGAAGTAAAACATAATTGAGAGAAAAAGAGCAAGTCTGTTTTGAAAGCAATATATGTGAGATATAAGTGTGCACTCCTGAAGCTACTTGAACGAGAGAGAAGAACCAGTTCCATTGTGTTTATTCTTATTCTAGTTCAATTGTAGTAGAAGTTTCTGTTTGTACCTTTCAGCTTATTTAGAAGCAATTGTATTAGGTACTTTGAGTATTCAAGTTATAGTTAACTTGAAAGTGTCGCAACAGTTGAGGCTGTGTGCCACACTGGGATTAGAGTTAATCCTTAGGTTTACAAAGAGTTTTTGTAAATGCTGTTTTGGCTCAGTGATTTTAGTGGAAGTTCGGGAAAATCCTACTGAGTAGTAGGTCGTGGTTTTTTCACCTTTTGAGCCAGGTGTTTTCCACGTAAAAATCTCTGTGTTCTTTAGTTTATGCATTTATTATTCCGCAAACTGCAATAGTTAGACCACCTAGAAGAACCAGGTTCTTCTAGAGCGAAAATTGGGTACCACACAAATCACCCCCCCCCCCTCTTGTGTGGTATTGACGTTTAGAACATCAAGTCCCAAAATGCTCGCAGGTTGTACTTGATTGCAGGTTTGATCAACAAAGCGACGAAAGTCAAATATCAGCTCAAAAAGGAGTGAAACCTGCTCAAGTATCAAAGATCAAGGAAGTTGAGGAAAAGAGGCCCTAGTGCGGACCGCGCAACTGTGAACGCGGCTGCACTAGGAGATTCAGAGAATGGCATATTCAAGGGGAAGGCTACGCGGCCGCGGTCAGGCTCCGCGGCTGCGCTACACTTTTACGTGGTCCGCGGAGCAGAGATTCAGAGAGCCAAAATTTGACCCCTTCCAAGCAAAGCGGCCCGCGCTCATTTCTGGGCGGCCGCGCCAACTTCCACCGAGGCCGCGCTACATTTTCACGCGGTCCACGGTCCTCAACTTCAGAGAAGCAGAAACCAATAGTTTAAGAGCCAGCGCGGCCGCGGTCATGTTTGCGCGGTCCGCGCTCACCCCGCAGGGGTATTTTTGTCCAGTTTTTCCAGCCCAGTATAAATAGGACCTTTTTCCATTTTTAGGTTAAGTTTTATTTTTCTGAAGTAGCTGAGCTCGTGAGACCGAATAGTTTAGCCATTTTTGGCACTTTTGCTCTTTAATATTGTATTTTCTTCCTAGCAATTAATTAATATGCTTACTTTTTCATCTATTTCTTTAATTTTTGCATCTAGCATGAGTAGCTAAACTCACTAGCTAGGGTTGTGGCTCAACCCTAGTGTGGGTAATTGATGGGTGTTGCCATCTAAGGATAGATTGATATTTGGTGTTTGTTATTTGGGTTAATTTTAGGTTTTAATTAAGGATTGGTGGTTTGCAAACACTGATTCTAGCTTAGTGGGTTTAACTCTTCTTGAGAAAGAGGGTCTATGACCCCAAAATTGACCCAACAAGGAATTGGGATGGACCCATGAGAAATGGTAGTCCCAATTAACGGGTTAAATCTCGAGAGAGTAATCACCCTACTTGAACCCTAGTTGCTTGGTCTAAATTGGCATACCCAATTGGTCTCGAGAGAGTCAATTGGGCAAAATCACTCTCTCTACCGAGAGGTGTGAGAGTGGGTACAATAGTGCAACGGTTATAGCATAAGCCCCAAATATGTCAATCTATTATTAGTAGCATATACCCGTTAATTAGCCACCTAGGCAATGCCACGACCCTAGTGCCTTTTTCTATATTATTTACAACTTAGCAATATTCCCGTAGCATAATTTAGTTCTAAACTTTAGTCTTATAATAGTATATATAAAAATCAAAACCAAAGATGTTTGAAGTGATATTGGAAGCACAACCGCAATTCTAGACTAAACAGACATTACAACTCCACTACTAGCTCCCTGTGGAAATTCGATCCCGAACCACTATTCGGGTAAAAGCTGTTGCGACCCGCTCTTCCTACCTTAGTGTAGTACTGAGTTGGCAGCGATCAGGGCAATGAACAATACTTCGGACCTCGAGACGTCCCCCTTTCCGCCTCGTTAAAAACCTCACCGAGAAAACCCGATTGAGACAAAACTCGGGTGAGGGAAAAAGAGTACGACGTAGGCGATGCCTCTTTTCAGAAGTGGAAGTATTTGAGATGGGCAACATTCCAGTTGTTTTGGAGTAGTTTTCCTTCCACTATTTCTAATTGGAATGCTCCTTTGTTTGCTGCTGCCGTAATTTTGTATGGCCCGTTCCAGTTTGTTCCTAGTTTTCCTTCATTTGGGTATTTTGCCGCTTGCATTTTAGTTTTAAGAACATAGTCCCCGACTTTGAGAGGTCGTACTTTGGCTTTCTTGTTATAGTACCTTTCTACTTGTTGCTTATGGGCTATCATTCTTACGTGAGCCATATCTCTTCGCTCTACGACTTTATCCAGGTCTTGTAATCTGCTTTCGTCGTTACTTGATCCGCTCTCGTTGGAATATCTCAGGCTAGGTTCTCCGACTTCGACGGGTATAATGGCGTCAGTCCCGTAGACCAATGAATATGGCGTCTCGCCTGTACTGGTTTTTGGCATGGTGCGGTATGCCCATAGTACTTCTGGTAGTAGTTCAGGCCATAGCCCCTTGGCCTCCTTGAGTTTCTTTTTTAATATGTTTAATATCATTTTGCTGGAGGATTCAGCTTGGCTGTTGCCGGCGGGATGATACGGTGTAGAGAGTATTCGCTTGATGTGCCATTTTTCAAAAAACTCGATTGTTTTTTTCCCAATGAACTGAGGTCCGTTGTCGCAACTGATTTCTTTGGGGATGCCGAAGCGGCATATTATATTTTTCCATATGAATGCGATAACTTCTTGCTCGCGTATTTGAGTGTATGCACCTGTTTCCACCCATTTAGAGAAATAATCAGTTAAAACCAAAAGGAAGCGCACCTTACCTCGCTCTGCTGGGAGGGGCCCGATAATATCCATCCCCCACTTTATGAATGGCCATGGTGAAGTGACGGAATGCAGGAGTTCTCCTGCTTGGTGTATCATAGGGGCGTATTTTTGGCACTTCTCACATTTCCTGACGTAGTCCGCGACTTCTTTTTTCATGGTAGGCCAGTAGTATCCTGCGCGGATGAGGGATCTAACGATGGCACGATTTCCCGTATGGGTGCCGCAGTGACCTTCGTGTACTTCTTCTAGTACCCTTCTTGTTTGATTTGGCCCAAGACATTTGGCCAGGGAATCGCCGAACGTCCTTTTGTAGAGATCATAGTTCACGACGTTGTTTCTGGCCGCCTACATTCGGAGCTTTTTGGCTTCTTTCTTATCTTGTGGGAGCATTCCTTCCTGCAAATATGTTATGATACGGTTGCGCTAGTACCAAGTTAAATTTATATAGTGTACCTCGACCTGGTCTATCGAGGAATGGAGAAGGGTGACCACATTTTCTTTGTTGATATTTCTGGTGGCTGCCGCTAGCTTGGCGAGACCATCCGCTTCGATATTTTGCGCCTGGGGTATCTGGTCGAGGCGCCATTCATCAAATTCTGGTAGGAGTTTGGGAATTTCCGACAGGTACTTCTGCAATCTTTGTTCTTTGATTTGGAAAGTCCCAGCGACTTGATTCACCACGAGTTGAGAGTCGCAATGAAGGACGAGTCATCGAGCGCCATATTTGAGGGCTAATTTCAATCCTGTAATTACATCTTCATACTCGGCCTCGTTGTTAGTCATCTCGGGGTACTGTATGGATTGGCGAATCACTTCGCCTGTAGTGACTTCGAGGACGAGTCCCAGTCCCGATCCCGACGCATTAGATGCGCCGTCAGTGTAGAGGGTCCAGAGGTCGGATCATGCGAAAGTGCGGAGCGCCTCCTGCTCCTCTTCGGGCAGTATTTCCGTGCTGAAATCGGCGACGAAATCGGCGAGCACTTGTGACTTTATCGCAGTTCGTGGTTGATAAGTTATATCGTGCTCGCTCAATTCTATGGCCCATTTGGCCGACCTACCCGATAGTTTGGGTTTGTGTAGGATGCCCCTGAGGGGGGAAGGTCGTCACCACCTTTATGGGGTGACATTGAAAATATGGTCTAATCTTTCGTGAAGCTATGACTAACGCCAGGGCTAATTTCTCAAGGTGGGGGTACCTTGTTTCGGCGTCAATTAAGGTTTTGCTGATATAATAAATTGGAGATTGCGTACCTTCGTTTTCACGGACAAAAACTACACTTACCGCGACTTCGAAGACTGCTAGGTACACTAGGAGGCATTCACCTAGATCTGCCTTAACGAGTAATGGCGGCGAGGACAGGTACGCTTTCAGCTTTCTCAAGGCGTCGACGCATTCTGAATTCCACTGTAGTCCGTGGTCTTTCCTTAACACATTGAAAAATTTATGGCACCTGTCCGATGATCGTGAGATGAACCTCGACAGGGCGGCTATTCGTCCTGTCAATTTTTGCACCTGCTTTTTGCTGGTTAATGTCTCCGGTATTCCTTCGATGGCCTTGATCTGATCTGGGTTGACCTCGACGCCTCTTTGTGACACCAAGAAGCCGAGGAACTTACCAGAGGTTACGCCGAAGGCGCATTTATCGGGATTCAGTTTTATTCCGTATCGCCTCAATATTCCGTAGGCTTCCTTCAGATGATCAATATGATCTTCCTTCCTTTTTGATTTTACTATCATGTCGTCGATGTCGACCTCCATAGTCTTTCCAAGTTGTTCTTTGAACATCTTGGTGACTAACCTTTGGTATGTTGCTCCCGCGTTCTTGAGTCCGAACGACATGACTCTGTAGCAGTACATTCCCCGGTGAGTAATAAAAGTGGTCTTTTTTTGGTCTTCTTCTGCCATTAGAATTTGGTTGTAACCGGAATAGGTGTTCAAGAAGCTCAATAATTCATGCCCCGCCGTTGCATCGATGAGCTAGTCGATATGTGGTAGCGGAAAGGAATCTTTTGGGCATGCTTTGTTTAGGTCGGTGAAGTCGACACACATCCGCCACTTCCCATTTTTCTTTTTCACCATGACCACATTGACGACCCACTGAGGATACTTTGATTCTCGGATAGAACCATTAGCGAGCAACTTATTGACTTCTTCGGTGACTGCATCGTTGATTGTGGCATTGAACTTTCTCCTCATTTGCCGCATAGGAGGGTTAAGGGGGTCGACATTCAGTCTGTGTGTGGCGATGTCCCTTGGGATTTCTGGCATATCTGAATGGGAAAAGGCAAATAAATCGGCATTGTTAGTTAAAAACTCATGGAACTTACCTGGTTCTGAGAGGTTGTGCCCGATATAAGCTTTTTTCGTGTTGTGGTTGCTGTCCAATTGAACGGGATCGAGGTCCTCCACTGTTGCCTTGCAGGCTTCTACGACATCTGGGTCTTTGATGGCCTCTATTTATATGTCGGGTTTGGCTCTCGACATGGCTGATTGCTATGCTTCCGCACTTGATCCCTTTAGTTGCTGGGTGTGTGTGCAATCTTGGGCGATTCGGTAGCATTCTTGGGCGGTGCGTGGCTCGCCCCGGACGCTGAATATTCCCCATGGTGTAGGGAATTTGATTACTTGATAGAAACTTGATGGGATGGATCGCATGGCGTGTATCCATGGGCGCTCTATGATAGCGTTGTAGGCTGTTTCCTGGTTCATGGCGTGAAACGTCATTTCCAGAGTGACTCCTCCGGCCAAAACGGGCAGCATTATCTCTCTAGAGGTTCATTCCACTGCATTATTAACACCCGTTAGCGTTATGCAGCGCGGTATTATTTTATCCTCGAGTCTCATCTATGTGAGGACTCGTGAGTGAATAATACACGCACCGCTTCCGTCATCTACCATTATTCTTTTTACATCGGTATCCGCGACATGTAAAGTTATAACCA
Organism: Nicotiana attenuata; assembly: GCF_001879085.1. NCBI lineage: Eukaryota > Viridiplantae > Streptophyta > Magnoliopsida > Solanales > Solanaceae > Nicotiana > Nicotiana attenuata. The sequence goes on from NW_017675400.1 coordinate 32,878, forward strand.
GAGCATCATAGTGAGGGAAAGACAAACCGTTGGTATCCAACTTATCGAAGATGATATTGTCTTCGAGGTCGTCGTACCGTTCTTGAGCGAGTGTCCGCTTGAGTTTGTGGGTAGTGGTGAATTTTACATGGTTGATTACCGTATCATCGCCGCTGCCGATGATAATTTGTATGGTACGAGCGAGTGAAGGTGGTTTTGGGGGTCCTTGAGGTTGGTCGCATCCACGAGCGAAGTTAACCCGTCCTCGATCGCTCAGCAGTTCCTTCAGGTGTCCCTAGTTTAGCATTCTTACTACTTCCTGTCGCAGGCCTATGCAGTCCTCGGTCTTATACCCTCTTTCCTGATGGAATTCGCACAGAACATTCGATCTTCGGGTGCTCGGATCGGATTTCATCTTTTGTGGCCACTGTACCTTTGTGCCGAGCTTTTCTAGTGCATACACTATTTCTGAAGGAGAAACACAAAAGTTATGAGCGGATAATAATGGAGGCATACCTCTTTCGTTTCGGTGTGGCGCGGTGTGTTGAGGAGTAGCATCTGTATGTCGGAGAGGAGATGGGATGGATGTACGGATGTAGGGCTGGTGCCTTTCTCGACTGAAATGGGGTAGTTGATCCCTTCGGCCATCATTGCGGTGATCTCTCCTTGTTTCAATTTGGACTGATGTTAGTCGTTGAGTCTGACCATTTAGGTCGTCCTCATCTGCCCTCATTTCGGCACAATAGGCATTATGGATTTCTTCCCAAGTGGTGGGAGGATATTTCATGAGCCTACTTACCAGTTTTTTGGTTGCTTTTGACCCATTTCTATCTAGCCCATTTTGGAAGGCCGCTACCGCTATCCCTTCTGATACGTTTGGTAGGCTCATCCTTACCTGTTGAATCTGGCTACGAAATCCCTGAGTCCTTCGGCCGTCGTCTGCCTAACGGCGAAGATGTCGTTTACCCTGGCTTCTTCCTTTATCGCTCCCGCGTGAGCGGTGACAAATTTGTCTGCTATTTCTTCGAACGTCGATATTGACCGTGCCGGTAGTTGGGAATACCACGTCAGCGCTCCCCCTGTCAGGGTTTTGCCGAATTTTTTCAGCAGCACTGATGACACCTGCTCTTTCGACAGATCGTTGCCTTTTACGGCTGTGACGTAGTGGATTATGTGATCTTTCGGGTCCGTAGTACCATCATATATTTTCAAGTATGGTGGCATTTTGAAGGTTTTTGGGATAGAGTGGGGGGCTTCCCCTTCACTGTATGGTTGCTCGACGAATCGGCCAACATCTCGTTTTGGTAACAACTTCGGAGCGCCCGGTATTTTATCGACCCTTTCTTGATGCTCCTTCATTTGATCACGAAGCGCTTTGTTCTCATTTTCCATTTCTTCCATTTTCTTTAAGATGGATGCGAGTGCATCGTTACCTGTATCGGCGATAGTATGAGTGTCGCCTGCGTGTGGGGTTTCTAGCGCACCGGCGACAGTTGCGATGTCTGCATGTAATCTCCGATATCCCTTTGAACAGGTTTGTCGAGTATGTTACTCAGAGTGTTTGTCAACCACTCTTCCAACAGCCTTTTCATGGCTGGTGGTGTTTCTCCTGCTGCGGATGTTGAGGCTACCCTCTCGCGTGAGGCAGTCACGCTTTTATGGGCGGGGGGGGGGGGGGGGGGGNCAGGGGGGGGGGTGTGAGGTATTTCCCTCAGGTGTAGCGCTTGGTGTTGCGTTTTCGTTATCTTCCCTACTGGCTTCGTTGAAGGAATCCAGAAGGTTGTTCATGACACCTACTATTGCCTTCAATCTTGCGTCTCCCTTTCCTGCCATTGTCGGTTTTTGCTAGGCAGAGAAGAGGTGATTATCCCTTTCAAGGATCTAGATGAAACTAAAATCTTAGCTTAAGAAATCCCCACAGACGGCGCCAAATTGTTTGACCAAAAGTTATCGAGATCTTTTTGGTTAAGTCAATCAGAAAAGGTGAAGAGGCAAATCTCAGCTAAGAATAGTGAAATCTAGATTGAAAGATATTGAGGATGAATACAATGGATAATGTTTCTTAATACCATGAAATTAAACGAGTAAGCATCGATATGGTAACTTTGAATATCGAAAGATATTGTAAGGACTATTCTTCTTTTACAATTGAATATTCAAGAGAGAGAAAAGATGCCCCATTACAGAGCCTTCCCCTCCTGTTTATAAGGGACAATCCCCTCCTGAACCCTAAAAGGTATAACAAAAAAGAATATTCCAACATATATCCTAATGAGCTCGTGCTGCCCCTACATTACTAGCAATGTCGTACGGTCTCCAGCCGCTACCAGTCATCGCCTTCCTGAACGACCAGAGGACGCCGTGTCGTGAGGGTTCCATCCCTCGTCAGTGGCCGAGGTCGTCCAAATTTTGACCCATACACCATGAACTTCCTTCATGATTAAACTCCGGATTTAAGGTAAGTATTTTACTTTATTTTTCTCTTTTAAATTCATGACATTCTACAATTTGATTTTAAATACAAACAAAGAAAACAAATTTTGATTATAACTCTAATGGAGTTAGTAAGAAATTATAACCACTCGAAGTGATAAAATTTCTATGTCTTGCCATGATCAAAGTCATGTATGATCGTGAGCATAAGAAGTGGAAATCCGTCCCATTGAATTTGCTTCATTCTCATTCCCTTAAGAGAATGTGGTAGCAATATGTGACAAGTCTGAAAGAAGACAAAATTATTACCGTGAAGGTATCAATGGATGTGGACGTGGTAATAGACGAAATTATAATCGTCATCATTGTGATAATGAGAATAATAAAGATTCTCAAAATAATCTTTCACTACGTGAAAGTAATGTTTGTCATCGATTTGACATGAGATTTTGTCAAACACATATAAATGATTATGGTCCATTCATGATGTGAATGTGACAATATATGATTTATTAATACCTAATCACCAATAGCGAAGTGCATCTTCCCAAGCAAAACATAGGGCTTGCACAGTTGTAAATCACTCACCTAACAATATAAATTCTCAAGGTTCTAAAAACCAGATTACAGCATCAATGAACACCATTATTTCAAACTCATTTGATGTATTGGTTGAGGATCATGTTAGTGTTGCGAAGAAGGATGATGAGAATGTGCAACAAATGGTGGATGAGACAAGATCAACAACTGGGACATCTAAAAACACTAAAGAATCAGCAGTATGTTCATTGTGAGAGCAATATTTAGACATAGTGAATCTCTTCTACAAAAGAGCTTGATCTAATGAACTATGTTTAACAATTTTTGTTGATTTCATTTTTTTTCATATAGAAGTACAATGCTATATATTGAACTGATCAGAAGTTGTAATAGAAGAAATACAAGCTATATTTACTCCTTACCTGTGGTTGAAGAGCAAAGAGACCCGCAAATTCTTCGGGAACCGAACCTTCCTTTGACATCACGTAAACCATCAGCGCATTTAAGGTGCCTTCTAGTTGGGATTCCACACGCATAAGCTTTTGTTGCAAATGGTTATATATTGCAGATGATGCACTGTAGCTAGATGAAGAAGCACTCAGATCACTAAGTCGTCCTTTGGTATTCCTGAATGTGTTTGAAGGACCAGCTCCCATACCCATACATCATACTCTCCCGGAGTGCTCTGTCCCTAACATCTTTCCAGTAACATCATTTGGGGAAACTTCACACTCATTAGTATTTCATTAAGTCATAATCAATTCAATTTGTTCCTACAAGCAGATAAAATATTAATTAGTAAGTACAAGATAGTAAAACTTGAGATGCAAAATGTTATACAAAAATAATAAAAATAATGTTATAAAATACGATCCATTGCTTCTCTTATGAGTTTCAATAAATATTTTTCCGCGACTAGGAGTTTTTTCAGTTTCCAAAATCTAAGAAAGAGTATTAAAAATTTATTACAGAACATTTTAATTAGAGAAATAGTAAAATTATTAAATTAATGAAAAAGGTCTTAAAGTACCCCTATCATATGGTAAATGGTTTATAAAAGCCCCCTGTCCATCTATCCGTCTGAAAATATATAGGACGTTATTTCTATTTTCAAATTTACCCCGGCGACTAACAGAATTCCATGTGTGCATCTCATTAACTGATGTGGTGTTATTTCATTTGTCCACATGGGTCAGTGGGGCTAACATTATATTTGGGTATTTTTTACCCATTAAACCGATCCGATCCATTCCTTTTACCTATGGGTCAATCTTTTAACCCTAAACCCACATTTTTACTCGTTTTCTTCCCCAATTTAGAACCTAGGTCATCGGTTCCCCTATTCCCCTTTCTTCTTCCCCAAAATTTCTCTTTTACAACTAATTAAATCTTATCTTTTTCCTTCGAATTTTGTGGTTGGCTGTAAAAGTTCCGCCTTTATTGAATAACAAAAAATTCAAATGTCTGAAAATTCTGTCTCTTCTAGTTCATCACGTCGTTGTGGTTGTGGTTTAACTGCAAATCAATATGTGGCTAAGACTCAATTGAACGATGGTCGTAGATTCTAAAAATGCCCTCGCTTTGACGAGGAAGCTTCATGTGGTTTGTGGGAATGGCGGGATGAAGAGATGCCACCTCATGTGACGATGCTAATCCATAACTTGAATACTTCACTGAAGTCAGTGGAAGTTGAAAGAAATTATCTGAAGAAGTTGGTGGCTAACTTGGAAGATGTTGTTTCTACTGAAAGACTGAAAATGGAGAAAATAATGGAAGAGGTGGAGGGAATTAATTCAGCAAAATTAGAGAATGTTGCTAGGATGGAGGCTCAACTACAGAATATGAAGTTGTTTATTATGTTTTCTTGGATTCTTTGTGTTGGTACTAGTTTTCAAGATGATGTAGTGTAGTTATGTTATGTTGCAGAAGTTTGAAGTTTATGTATTAGGTTCAGATGAAGTTTGAAGTTAAACAACAAAATTGAAATATGAAGTTTGCAAATGTTTATGTATTAGGTTCAGATTTTGTAATTCTGCATTTGTAATGGTTCTCTGTTAGTATGAAATGAAGTTTGTTACCATTCCCTTCACTCTCATACAATATTTTAATTCTGCATTTGTAAAGGTGCACATGCACAGACAATCACAATAACAAATAAAAATATCTCTTATAGATAGACAAGAACATTGCCATTAATCGAGTAGCAAATATAAATTGTTTCAAGATTTAAGCCCAATAAAACATTGCTATTAGACAAGTAAATGTGTGATCCAAAAACCTGTACCACTGTCACAACATTTACTTTTCTAAAAACCTAGAACATAAACAAACATCATGTACTCGAACAGTCATGCAAAAAAAGGATTTTAATGTATATTACATTCATCATTTCTTGCTACACTACTCCCCCTTGCCCCTCCCTTTGTCTCTTCTAGCTTTAAGTTTGCCAATCTTTTTCTCTTTCACACCCAACAGTTGATCTGTTGTCATTGCCTCCTTCCCCTTCCAGGTAGTTCTCTTTGGGGAGTATGGCAGTTTTGTTGGTTGTGAGCTACCAGTGTGATCACCTGTGAATGGTATCTTCCTAGTCCTAGAATTTTGTTGATTCCTACGCTGAAGTCTAGTCTTAATATCAGACACAACCTTAGGCCTCAAAACTGGGTCAGCTTCTGCACCAAAGTCTGCTTGAATAAGCCTTCTTCTGGTCTGAATATGTTGACTTGGCATCTCAGTTGCCTGGGTGTCATGACAGGATTGCTGACTTGGCTGCTGAGTGTCATGACTGGAGTGCTGAGTTGGCATCTGAGTGTAGAGATTGGATTGCTGAGTTGGCTGCTGAGTGTCATGACTAGATTGCTGAGTTGGTCCAGAATCACTGTGTGCCTGTCTTCACCTTCACTTATTTCAAAACCCTTTTCTCCATTAAAATTTTCCTTGCACTTTGAAGCCATCTCTCTATAATCATTGTATAGCTCCATTGCATATGGGCTGTATTCACGTCTCCAACTGTTAACTTCTTCTGGTCTATCCTTTAGTTGATTCATCACCTTCAATAGTTAATCAGTAACATAGTAAATCAGTAGTTAGTCAGTAACATAGTAGTTAGTCAACAGTAGTAAATTAGTAGTTAATCAACAGTAGTTAATCAGTAAAGAAGCAGTTAGTCAACAGTAGTTAATCAGCAACACAGTAAACAAACATTTAGTCAGTTAGTCATCAGTAACTTCACCTTCACTCTTATATCCTCAAGCATCTTCACAATTGGCTTATGTCTAGCTTCAAGAATCCAAGAGTTGAAGGACTTTGTAAAGTTGTTGTCCACCATTGGGTTCATACACTGGGTATCAAAGTAAGCTCTACACCAGGTTACTGGAGGATAATTCAGCAAGTCCCTGACAGCATCCTCAGACACTTCACCTAACTGTTTTAGCATGTCCTTAAATTCCTCCTCATATGTGCTCCAAGAACACCACTACATTAACTTTTTCATCTCATCAGTATTCCAATTTTTGCTTCAATATTCCTTGCACAATATCTGTGATATGATTGTGGACATACATTCCTTACAGCATCTAATAGACCCTACACATAAAGAAACACTACATTAACAAAGAATATGCTAAATGTAAAAATCTGTTGAATGTAAAAATTCTTAGCATATGGTAACATACCTTCTGCATATCTGACATGAATATATACCCTTCACCATCTTTCAAGTCCAAAGAAGCCTTCAAGTTCTCCATGAACCACTGCCAGGTTCTCTTTGTTTCCTTATCCATTACAGCCCAAGCTAGTAGATACACATGCTTGCAAGAATCTTGAGCAACAGCAACTAACAACATCTCTTTGCATTTGCCTTTTAAAAAGGTTCCATCTAGACTTATAAAAGGTCTCAAACCTGCTTTGAATCCACTCTTGAGGGCCTGGAAACAGACATACATCCTCAAAAATCTTCTCTTACCTTCCTCCATTGCATCCTTGGATATTTGTATCACCACATCAGTAACAAGGTTGGTTTCTCTCAACTCTTGAGCATATGCCTCCAATTTGTTGTACTCATCCAAGTAACTGCCCTCCAATTTGTCTAAAACCATTCTCTTTACCCTTTTTAACTTTGAGTCAGTGACATTCAAACTAAATCTATCCTCTAAATCAGCCTTCATCTCTTTAATCTTAAACTTAGGATTATTTTGAATCTTTCTCTTAAAATAATGTGCTAAAGCAGCAGGAGTAGCTCTTCTGTTCTCAGACTTCACCACAGTCATGTTCATCCCTCCAAGTTTTTATCTTTACCCCTTGATCTTTGCCATCTTTAGAAATAAGACATTTAAAGGGACACCCAATCTGACACTTGTATCTAAGTCTTCTCCTATCACTCTTATCTACCTGAAGGCCCCTCATATTAGACACAGCATAATAACCAATAACCTCCTTAGCTTCAGCAAGATCTTTGAAAGTCATACCTTTTTCCAATATTTTATACCTATCAAGTTGGTCAGTTACCCATACTTCTTCTGCCTCTCAAATAAACCTAGGGCATCACTATCATAATCAGTATCAACACTTTCAATATATGTATCATCTTCACTACTATCACAGTCAGAAGCTACAGCAACAGGTACACGATCTGTTGCTGCTGTAAACTGGGTAAATACAAGAACATTTAGAGTATCATCCAACAGGTCAACACCAAATAATTGTACATCGGTGAAACCATCATTAATTAGGGCTTGATTCTTCCTAATCCCTTCATCCCCATCTAACAAAAAATACCTCCCAGAAGGGTCAAGAAATATCAACTGTTGTACCGCAACATATCCTATCACTTCAGTGTATTCTTTACACAAATCAATATAAGAGAGATGGTCTACTTCATAACCACTCAACACGTACACATCTCTCTTAGTATAAGACAATGTAGGTTCCAATACCCACTCACCCCCATAATTAAAATATAAGTTCACTTTATCCACCATCCTTCGGATAAAATCACATGCAACAACAATAAAAAGGGCAAAATGGGACCACATCAGCAGTATAATACAAATCGACAAAAAAATATAAAGATATGAAACCCCACCATCAGTTAAAAATACAAATCGACAAAAACCCTAGCTTTAATATGTAGGACTAATACGATAAGGACCACCAAAAATAAAAGAAACATAAAAAATTCTAGAAAGGTACAAAAAATAGCTCAGAAAACATAAAAACATCACATGTAGCAGACATAAACTTGTCAATTCCCAAATATTCCGCAACCCTACAATTTAATAACTTTAAGCTGTAAATACTTACTTTAATCGAACGATAATGCAAGATATCGCTGGAAATCAAAGTTCTTCCTGTTTTGTGCGCACCAAATCTGACCAAACCATGAACCCTAAAGAAGCCCTAAAATCGCCATTGATAGGTTAGATAGAAGAAATGAGAGAAATGGTAAAAATGAATATTTTGTCTGTAGGTTTAGGGTTAAAAGAATGACCAGTAGGTAAAAGGAATGAGTCGGATCGGTTTAATGGGTAAAATAATACCCAAATATAATGTTAGCCCCACTGGCCCACGTGGACAAATGAAATAACGCCACATCAGTTAATGAGATGCACACATGGAATTCTGTTAGACGCGGGGATAAATTTGAAACTAGAAATAACGTCCTATATATTTTCAGACGGATAGATGGACGAAGGGCTTTTATAAACTATTTAACATAGGATAGGGGTAGTTTTGGCCCTTTTCTGTTAAGTTAATGTGCATGCCAGCTCATGTCGTCTTCTCGAGATAGCTTTTGATCCACCAATATGCGGCATTTTTTGCTTCTTTTGATTTTCTTTATTTCTTCTACAAAGCTCCTATCAACAAAACAAATACAAATTAAAAAAATTCATCTTCATTTATTTATGATGAAACTTGTTAAAATAATCTGAATCTTACCATTGTTGATGATTTTTGACGGTAAGCAACAAAACTAGCCCATTGATCTTTATTTATACCTGCTGGTACATTACTTAGAATTTCATTTTTGCTTTTGGCTGGGTCAAAATATTCATTCCACAACTTCTTCCTATGTGTCGCCCACTTCTTCGAAATACTAGCATTGCATTATCTGTATACAATGTACTCACTTACTCGAAAATCAAATCGAGGCTTCAAATAAAAAATATAAGTCAGTTTTTTCATGTGTATAAAAATCTAGGTGCAATAAGTACATATGTATGTAATAACACTTTTACCTTCAATATTGTTTCATAGCAGTCTTCCATGTACTTCTTAGGCATGCATGATGGCCCTGACCACTTCTCAAAACTAATCGGGAATAAATTACAATCAATTGCCAACGTTCCACAATATCCAACGAGCAATCCCTGCGCTTCACCATATGCTGCGTTGTAATCATCAAAATCCACAATGATGTTGTAACGACATGACTGATCGTTTTGATCAATTTTGTCCGGTTTGGCAGTTTGAGGTCACGAGTAGCTTCATATTATGTGTATCGACTTACGTGCGCAGTCCGGGCGTGAAACCGGAAAGCTTTTATGTGAAAATATGAAAAATATAGTAATTTCTAGAGTTAAAATTTGGCTTTTAGTTGACTTTGGTCAACATTTTTGGTAAACGGACCCGGATTTGTATTTCGACGATCCCGGAAGGTTCGCGGTAAAATATGAGACTTGGGCGTATGCCCGGAATTGAATTTCGAGGTCCCTAGCCTTAGAAAATATTTTTTGAAGAAAATTGTTGTGTTGGTTTTTAAAGGAAATAAATAAATGAATTAATGTTTGAACTCATAGGTATCGGGCCCGTATTTTGGTTTCGGAGCCTGGTACAAGTTTGTTATGATATTCAAGTCCTATCTGTGAAATTTAGTGAGAATCGGAATTGATTTGACGTGATTTGGATGTCCGGTTGAAAAGTTAGAAAATCATGAGTTTTGAGGTTAAATTCATAGTTTTTGATGTTATTTTGATGATTTGATCGCACGAGCAAGTCCGTATGATGTTTTTAGACTTGCATGCATGTTTGGTTTGGAGCCCGAGTGCTTGGGTGAGTTTCGGATGGGTTTAGGCTATGTTGCGCTTGTTTTTGGATGCGTCATCGTCGTTTCTTCAAGCAAAAATAATGCCATATTGAGCAAATGAGATCCAAATTCAGTTTTTATTGAACCATTAGATCTGTATCAAAATTATGGAGCCATAGGAAAAAGAATCATCGAATTTGGACATTGTATGAGGGAGTTATGCTCATTTTCGTATGGGAAAAATTGATGATATTTGGTGTGGTCGCAAATGCGTACTTTTCCATCGCAATTGCGATGCCCAGTTCGCAAATGCGACTTCTGCCACCCCTACCTTGTTCGCAAATTGCGAGGGTTCGCAAATGCGACATCTGAGGCCTGTTAAGTGAGATTTTTGACGAGATTTTCACCCATTTTTCAATTTTCTCAAACCCAAAACCTCCATAGACGATTTTTTCAAAGAGCCAAACTTCTCCGAATCATTGGGTAAGTGTCTCTAATCAATTTCCAACTATATTTTGTGATTATATTTTAGATTTAACATCAAATTCATGAGAATCTAAAGGAAAATTTAGGAAAAATTGTGAAATCTTTAAAAAATGTAAAATGATGATTTGAATGACCAAATGGTATCGGAATTAGATAATTTTTGTATGGGTGAACTCGTAGAGGAATGTGTGTTTGGTTTTTGTAAATTTCTTCGGGTTCCGAGGTGCGGGCCCGGGGAGTTGACTTTTGTTGACTTTTTACAAATTGTATAAGAATCATAGTTTTGTCAATTGAAATTATTTTCTCTTGCATTGTTTGATGTATTCAAGGCGTTTTTGGCTAGATTGAGCCGAGCGTAGATGAATCGGTAAAGGAAAAGCTAAATTGAGTATTGAATTGGCCAGATTGAGATAAGTATCTTGACTAACCTTGTGTGGGGGACTTCCCCTTAGGATTTGAGTCTTCTATGTTGATTGTAGTTCGTGTACGCGAGGTGACGAGTGCGTGCTCGGACTTATCTGTGTAAAATTAGTCTTTTAGAGTTCTTAGAACTTATATTCACTATGTATGAATGTGTTCTTGACATGGCTGAGTTTCCTATTTACTAGTTTCACATCTACATGCTTAATTGGAAATAATTGCTTCATGATTCAATCTTATTGCTTAACTGACTCCTATTTGATTTAATTGAAGAATTTTGCCTCTCCTATTGTTATGCTATCTTTTCATAGCTGTTTGCCTTATTTGAGAATCATTGTTATCCTTTCTGAAATTTTGCATAGTCTTAAGTGAAGCTAAAGATCACCTTTCCTTAATTGAATTATCGAATATCCTCAAAATTGTCGAACCTTAAAAGGAGTTAGATAACCTATATCTTTGTTGACTTCCCCTTATTTGGGACTACTTGACTCGTGTGTATTTCCTTATTATTGACTTGCATATTGTGGGATCGTCCCTATATGTTAGTTTTCCCACGTTGAACTGTTCCATTTATGCCAGCATTCTTTTATATGGTTATTCCTTGTGAGCTGGTTCTACCGCTTCCTTGTTTTTTACAGTCGTTAAGTTGATTTACTTGTCTTACCTTGTATTATTTTCATTGTTGTTGCTGTATGTATCGTGGTGATGTACGAGCTTTCTGTTGTACTGTGACAGTTGTTCTGTTGGTTGCGCTGTGTATTTACTTTGAGACTACGAGATGATATCCCGGGATATCCCCCCTGCATGTTTACTTTGGGACTACGGATCGGTATTCCGAGAGATCCCCTTGCACGTTTACTTTTGGGACAACGGGACTGAACCTGGGAGATTCCCCTGTACTGGATATTTACTTTTGGGACTACGGGACTGAACCCGGGAGATTCCCCTGTACTGGATATTTACTTTGATCCTATACCTGTGTAAAACATTATAGGTGATGTCCGTTCTATTCCTTATACCTACTAGTTGGTACAAACTATGCTAGGACACTTGCACAAGCATACACGTGGTTAATCACCCATATCGGGTAGGAGGCTCTTTGAGATTTCTGAGTATAGACGCACACCCTTGTTATTTCCCTTCCATGTGAGAATGACTCTTTTGGGGCACGTGAGTTGTCAGTATGATCAGGAGCTGTGATGAGGGCACAGGATGCCAAGTGTTAGGGTTCAGGTATTGAAACCCGTATTGTATGATTGAGATGAGGTGTCACATGGTGACTGATATGCGAAGGTTATCGATTTGAAATGATTATATTCGAAAAGCATTTATTTTGAAAGAACTCTTTTTGAAAAGAACATTTATTTGAATGAAGTATATTTCGAAACGTTTTTATCACTTGAAAGGTTTGACTATTTGATTGACGGTTGCTGGTTAAGACTTAAGGTGAAAACTATCGGAGTTGTTGACTTATGACTTGTCTTTACTGTATTTGTGATTTCGAATTTGGGTTGTATTCTCGCTTACCTTTCCGTGTTTTCCTTATGGTGTTCCTCTGAGTACTTGCTGTTTTCTTTCCTTATTTTTAATTATTGTATTGTTAGTCGTATCGCGTAACCTCTATATAAATATCATGATCTGCATATTAGACCTGTAGGTGTCTTGAATGTTCCTCGTCACTACTCCACCGAGGTTAGTCTTGATACTTACTGGGCACTGCTGTGGTGTGCTCATACTACACTTCTGCGTATTTTTTGTGCAGATCCAGGTATTGTTCTCTAGTAGCTGTGCGGATTCTTGCCGAGGAGACTCAAGGTAGCCCTGCTGCTGCGTTCGCAGGCTTCGGAGTCACCTTCCTATTTTATATTCACACTGTTGTACTTATTTCCATGCGGTTGTGTTTAGAAATTGTAGCGAAACTTTGTAGAGCTTATGGCTTGTACTACCGGGTTTTGGGAAGATGTTCATGGTATAAAGGATTCATTTCAGAATAATTTCAGATGTTATTATTCCACAATTATTAGGCTTACACAGTCCTTAAGACTAGGTGCCATCACGAAACCCAATGGAGGGGAAATTGGGTAGTGACATGTTGGTATCAGAGCTCTAGGTTCATAGGTGCTACGAGTCATAAGCGAGTTTAGTAGAGTTTTGCGGATCGGTACGGGGACGTCTGTACTTATCTTCGAGAGGCTATGGAACTATTAGGACAATCTCACTTCCTTCACTCTTGTCGTGCGAGCTTATTGATCTTGGAGTTTGGACTTTTCTCCTTCCATTCTCTCACTGACGGTGAGGACACGAGCTGCGGTTATCGATGACGCTACTTTCAGAGTAGGTATCGCTAGAGACAGAGGCAGAGGCCGACGAGGGGTACGTGCTGCAGCTAGACCACACTCAGAGCAGCGAGTTTCCGTTGGTCAGGTTCCAGGTGTCATGGCGACACAATTTGTGGGTCCAGTTCAGCCCATAGCCAGGGCAGCAACATCCGAGGAAAAGCAACTTAGATTTGCAAGGTTCAAGAAAGAGTGAACCTCCTACATTCAATGGTTCGGCTTTAGAGAGTGCAGGGTTTTCTGGAGGAGTGCGATCGCATTCTCCGCACTATGGATATTGTTGAGTCGAGTGGGGTTGCTTTTACTATGTTCCAGCTTAGGGGAGCGACTTATCAGGGGTGGCGGGCATATGAGTTGGGTAGCCCAGCCGAGTCAGTTTCACTTACATGGATTCAATTTTCAGAGATGTTCCTGAGAGAGTTCGTACCTCAGTCCCTCCGGGATGTATGGCGCGCGAAGTTTGAGCAGCTGCGCCAGGGCACTGTGTCAGTATTAGAGTACGCTATCAGATTCGGTGATTGGCCAGACATGCGCCGACCTTGGTTTCTACTGTTCGGGAAAGGGTCCGCCGGTTTATTGAGGGACTCCATCCCAGCATCAGGACTAGCATGGCCGAGAGTTGGAGATAAATATTTCGTATCAGCAGACCGTGAGTATTGCTAGGAGGGTGGAGGGCATGCTAGCCATGAGAGAGAGGGGAGACGAGATTAGGAGAGAGAGAGTACAGGTTGGCAAGGAGGCCTCGTAGACCGGAGAGATTTGCTGGTCCTTATTTTGGAGGCAGGGTGCGACATAGCAGAGGTTTAGTGGGTCAGCCAGTTCAGTTTGAGCTTCAGGCTTCACTCAGTGATTCAGGTATTCATGGGTCTTAGAGTACCGGTACCGCACAGTCCCCACAACCACGTCAGTAGAGAAGTTCCTTCAAGTGTGGAGATATTAGCCATATGGTGAGAGATTGTCCCATACTTCGGGCCGATGTGCTACGGTGAGGTATTCAGGCGAGTAGAGAGTGCCAAGAGGGGGAGGCCCGGCCTGTTGATGTGTCCTACATGGTAGGCTTGAGGCCGCTGCGCCAGATGATGTCATTCAGGTATGCTTTCGATTTGTTATGGAGGAGCACCATCCGTATTTCATTTCAGTTCTGCTTATCGGGGTAAGTTCCCCTATCTGTTGCTCCACTTATGGGTGCGTTTCATGATTTGCACTCTGTTTATATGATTACCCGGTTGGGAGGTTCTATGAGTGATAGCCGTGCCTATCGTCTGTTTCTAGTCCTTGTTGAGAGTTATGAGACTAGTGATAAATTCCTGTTATCCTTATCGGTAGGCTTGATGTGATTTATGAGTATTTTTGGCTACGAGCCGTGGTTTTTTGCTCCACCGGTGTGGGAGCTAGTACGTGTTGTAATTTTTGTTGACTGGATTGATCTAGTGAGAGTTTCCATCTGATTTGATGTGTACCCTACTTGTGATTCAGAGTTGAGGGCGGGGCCCTCATTATTTTATTTGATTTGATATGTTGAGACCGGGTTGTGTACCGCGGTAGGAGTTATATCAGTATGAGATCCTTGTGATTCTTTTATATGCTTTAATTCTTTCTTGTTAGATTGTTTTGTAAATTAATTTTGATAGAAAAAAATTTGTGCTTGACGGACTTCTTTGATAGTTCCTTTATGTGTTTCCCTTTCCATATTCAGTCATTTTCGTTTTGTGCTTCTTGAGTTTTAGCTTGTGGGGTGTGTGACCATTGGTATTAGTTGTGATTTGGTGATTCGGGTGTTAGTTATGTGGTTTTCGTGGTTATTGTATCATCGTTAGTGTTGTGGAGGTTTGAAACGGGTTCCTATCGAATATGAGGCTTATGGCCGGTGCAGGATTTGATTTCGGGCAAGTATTGTGATCAGGAATGTTATTATAGGCCTATGTGCGGTGTGTATGTTGTGTGGTTGTACTCTGTGGGCGTAGGCATAAGTGGTTGCAGCTAGTTGAAACTGATACCGGATATGGATTTAGAATCGGGTCTCTTGGAAATGAATGGGAGATGGGGATTTTGTCTCTAAGGCTTAATGGTATTGTTAGAAAGGCTAAATTTCAGTTGAGAATGTGTCGTCAGATTTATGTGGATTGGGGTGACGTGGAAGTGTGCATTCAATGATTTGAGGACTTCGAGGCGAATCTTGGTACGTTCGAGGACGAACGTAGGTTTTAAGAGGGGGGATGTAACGACCCGCCCGGTCGTTTTGAGAATTTAAGCTCCGTCCAGCGCGTAAGGTCTGGAACAACTTCATAATATGAGTATCGACTTGCGTGCATGGTTGAATTCAGTTAACGGATGATTTAGAGTCAAATTGGAAGAAGGAATCTAGTTGTGGGAGTTTGACTGGAATTTGACTTTTGAGTAAACGGCCCCGGAATGGGTTTTGGGTGATCTCTACAGCTTTGTATGGTGATTTTGGACTTAGGCGCGCATCCCGATTCAGATTTGAAGGTCCGTAGGGTAATTGAGGCGTTTCAGCGAAAGTTGGAAAAGTTGAGGTTTGAAAAATATAGAAGTTTGACCCATAGTTGACTTTTGCGATATCGGGGTCGGAATACAATTTTGAGAGCTGGAGCAGCTCCGTTATGTCATTTTGGACTTGTCTGCAAAATTTGGCGTCATTCCGAGTTGATTGATTAGTTTCGGCACAAGTTTTCGAAGTTGGAGGATTTGAAAGTTCCTAAGTTCGATTCATGGTGTGGTTCGTCGTTTCGGCTATTGTTTGATGTGTATTTGAGACCTCAAGCGAGTCCGTTTTAGGTTGTAAGACTTGCTTGTGTGTTTAGAGGGGTTCCGGGGGGCCTCGAGTGTGTTTCGGACGAGGTTCAGATGTTTTGCATAGTTTTAAACAGGTCTGGTTTTGGTGTTTTCGCACCTACGACCTTGGAGCGCAGGTGCGGCTCCGCTTCTGCGTGAGCCCCGTCGTTTCTGCGGTCATGTACGCCAGGGTAATTTCTCGCTTCTGCAGCTCCTCTTTCCGCTCCTGCGGTGCCGCTGGTGCGGTTAATTTTCGCAGATGCGGTTCCAGGCCAAGTAGTCAAAGTTCGCAGATGCGGACTCTTTCTCGCAAATGCGGTCCCGCAGATGCGGTTACTTGACCGCAGATGCGGAAGTCCTGGCAGAATCCTTTTATATTGATGTTTAGTCATTTTCTTCATATTTTGAGTTTTTAACTTCGCACTTGGGAGCTTCTTTTGGGGTTTTTCAAGAAAATCGATTAGGTAAGTGTTCTTCACCTAGAATCTAGCATATTCCATGAATCTATCTTCATTTTTACCTTTTAATTTGTGCTTTGAAGTTAATTTGGTTAGATTTGAGCCGTCCGGAGATCTTTTCACCCGAGAAGTGCATTTTAGAGTATCAGTGTGTCGTCTTTGAGGTAAGTATCTTGCCTAACCTTGTGTGGGGGACTTCCCCCTAGGATTGAGTCTTCTATGTTGACTGTAGTTCGTGTACGCGAGGTGACGAGTGCGTGCTCGGACTTATCTGTGAAAAATTGGTCTTTTAGAGTTCTTAGGTCTTTATATTCACTATGTATGAATGTGTTCTTGACATGACTGAGTTTCCTATTTACTAGTTTCACATCTACATGCTTGATTGGAAATAATTGCTTCATAATTCACTCTTATTGCTTAACCGACTCCTATTTGATTTAATTGAAGAATTTCGCCTCTCCTATTGTTATGCTATCTTTTCCTAGCTGTTTGTCTTATTTGAGAATCATTATTATCCTTCCTGAAATTTTGTTTAGTCTTAAGTGACGCTAAAGATCATCCTTCCCTAATTGAATTGTCGAATATCCTCGAAATTGTCCAACCTTAAAAGGAGTTTGATAACCTATATCTTTGTTGACTTGCCCTTATTTGGGACTACTTGACTCGCGTTGATTTCCTTGTTATTGACTTGTATATTGTGGAATCGTCGCTATACGTTAGTTTTCCCGTGTTGAACTGTTCCCTTTATNTGTTGGTTGTGAGCTACTAGTGTGATCACCTGTGAATGGTATCTTCCTAGTGCCAGAATTTTGTTGATTCCTACGCTGAAGTCTAGTCTTAATATCAGACACAACCTTAGGCCTCAAGACTGGGTCAGCTTCTGCACCAAAGTCTGCTTGAATAAGCCTTCTTCTGGTCTGAATACTTTGAGTGCTGGAGTGCTGAGTTGGCATTTGAGTGTCCTGACTGGATTACTGACTTGGCTGCTGAGTGTCATGACTGGATGGATGAGTTGGCTGCTGAGTGGTCTGACTGGATTGCTGACTTGGCTGCTGAGTGTCATGACTGGATGGCTGAGTTGGCTGCTGAGTGTTCTGACTGGATTGTTGGTCTTGTGCTTTAAGACCCGGAGTAGGGACCATAAAAAATTCTGATTCTTGGTCTTCATTTGTCTGAATGTGGTCTTGCACTTTCTTTGACTGTAATTATAATCAAATATATATGTTATCTTGTGAGTAAAAATACAGATTGTGAGTTACCTTGTTGGCTAATGGACAACTTCTTTTATTATGATTTGGCTAGCCACAAAAATTGCAAGTCATCTGAAGACCCTTCCTAGATGTTGACATTGTCCTTGCCTTTTCCTAGCTTCATCCTTCTCGCTTGACCTTTTCACTTTAGGTCTACCAACCATCTTTGCTAGTGGTGGTGGATCCATGGCTTGGTGTGGCTCAACTTTCCAGAATCTTTCACCTCTATCAGGCTGCAGTTTGTGCTGATACACCAACTGCCAGGCTTGTTTGGAATACCACCAGTGAATCCCAAGTGTTGGGTCTTGTTTCTTATATAAGAATGCCCTGATAGCATGAGAACAAGGGATTCCAAACAAGTCCCAAAGCCTGCATGTGCACCTTTGTTGTTCCAGAATCACTGTGTGCCTGTCTTCACCTTCACTTATTTCAAAACCCTTTTCTCCA
Source organism: Nicotiana attenuata (assembly GCF_001879085.1). Taxonomy (NCBI): domain Eukaryota; kingdom Viridiplantae; phylum Streptophyta; class Magnoliopsida; order Solanales; family Solanaceae; genus Nicotiana; species Nicotiana attenuata. The sequence goes on from NW_017675400.1 coordinate 51,041, forward strand.
TTAAAATTTTCCTTGCACTTTGAAGCCATCTCTCTATAATCATTGTATAACTCGATTGCATATGGGCTGTATTCACCTCTCCAACTGTTAGCTTCTTCTGCTCTATCCTTTAGTTGATTCATCACCTTCAATAGTTAATCAGTAACATAGTAAATCAGTAGTTATTCAACAGTATGAAATCAGTTACATAGTAATTATTCAACAGTAGTAAATCAGTAGTTAATCAACAATATTAAATCAGTAAACAAGCAGTTAGTCAAAGTAGTTAACTTCACCTTCACTCTTATATCCTCAAGCATCTTCACTATTGGTTTATGTCTAGCTTCAAGAATCCAAGAGTTGAAGGACTCTGTAAAGTTGTTGTCCACCATTGGATTCTTACATTGGGTATCAAAGTAAGCTCTACACCAGGTTACTGGAGGATAATTCAGCAAGTCCCTGACAGCATCCTCAGAAACTTCACCTAACTGTTTCAACATGTCCTTAAATTCCTCCTCATATGTGCTCCAAGAACACCACCACATTAACTTTTTCATCTCATCAATATTCCATTTTTTGCTTCAATTTGCTTCAATATGCCTTGCACAATATCTGTGATATGATTGTAAATATACATTCCTCACAGCATCTAACAGACCCTACACATGAAGAAACACTACATCAACAAAGAATGTGCTAAATGTAAAAATCTGCTGAATGTAAAAATCTACATATGGTAACATACCTTCTGCATATCTGACATGAATGTGTACCCTTCACCATCTCTCAAGTCCAAAGAAGCCTTCAAGTTCTCCATGAACCACTGCCAGGTTGTCTTTGTTTCCTTATCCACTACAGCCCAAGCTAGTGGATAAAAATGCTTGCAAGAATCTTGAGAACAAGCAACTAATAACATCCCTTTGCATTTGCCTTTTAAAAATGTTCCATCTAGACCTATAAAAGGTCTCAAACCTGCTTTGAATCCACTCTTGAGGGCCTGGAAATTGACATACATCCTCAAAAATCTTCTCTTACCTTCCTCCATTGCATCCTTGGATATCTGTATCACCACATCAGTACTAGGGTTTGTTTCTCTCAACTCTTGAGCATATGCCTCTAATTTATTGTACTCATCCCAAGTAAGAACCCTCCAATTTCTCTAAAACCATTCTCTTTACCCTTTTTCACTTTGAGTCACTCACATTCAAACTAAATATATCCTCTAAATCAACCTTCATCTCTTTAATCTTAAACTTAGGTTTATTTTGAATCTTTCTCTTAAAATAATGTGCTAAAGCAGCAGGAGTAGCTCTTCTGTTCTCAAAGACTTCACCACAGTCATGTTCATCCCTTAAAGTTTTTATCTTTACCCCTTGATCTTTGCCATCCTTAGAAATAAGACATTTAAAGGGACACCCTATCTGACACTTGTATCTAAGTCTTCTCTTATCACTCTTATCTACCTTAAGGCCCCTCTTATTACACACAACATAATAACCAATAACCTCCTTAGCTTCAGCAAGATCTTTGAAAGTCATACCCTTTTCCAATGTTTTATACCTATCAAGGTTGTCAGTTACCTCACACTTCTTCTGCCTCTCAAATAAACCTAGGGCATTACTATAATAATCACTATCAACACTTTCAATATCTGTATCATCTTCAGTACTATCACAGTCAGAAGCTACAACAACAGGTACACTATCTATTGTTGATGTATACTGGGTAAATACAGGAACATTTACAGTATTATCCAAGAGGTCAACACCAAATAATTGTACATTAGTGAAACCATCATTAATTAGGGATTGAATCTTCCTAATCCCTTCGTCCCCATCTAACAAAAAATACCTCCCAGAAGGGTCAAGAAATATCAGTTGTTGTACCTCAACATATCCTATCACTTCAGTGTATTCTTTACACAAATCAATATAAGAGAGATGGTCTACTTCATAACCACTCAACACGTGCACATCTCTCTTAGTATAAGACAACGTAGGTTCCAATACCCACTCACCCCCATAATTAAAATATAAGTTCACTTTATCCACCATCCTTCTGATAAAATCACATGCAACAACAATAAAAAAGGGCAAAATGGGACCACATCAGCAGTATAATACAAAGCGACAGTAAAAATATAAAGATATGAAACCCCACCATCAATTAAATATACAAATCGACAAAAATCATAGCTTAAATATGTAGGACCAAAACGATAAGGACCACCAAAAGAAAAGTAACATAAAAAATTCTAGAAAGGTACAAAAAATAGCTCACAAAACATAAAAATATCACATGCAGCAGACATAAACCTGTCAGTTCCCAAATATTCCCCAACCCTACAATTTAATAACTTTAAGTTGTAAATACTTACTTTAATCGAATAATAATGCAAGATATCGCTGGAAATCAAAGGTCTTCCTGTTTTGAGCGCACCAAATCGGACCAGACAATGAACCCTAACGAAGCCCTAAAATCGCCATTGATAGTTTAGATAGAAGAAATGAGAGAAATGGTAAAAAGTAAGTATTTTGTCGATGGGTTTAGGGTTAAAAGACTGACCCATAGGTAAAATAAATGGGTCGGATCGGTTTAATGGGTAAAAAAATACCCAAATATAATGTTAGCCCCACTGATCCACGTTTGACAAATAAAATAAGGCCACATCAGTTAATGAGATGCACACATGGAATTTCGTTAGTCACGGGGGTAAATTTGAAATTAGAAATAACGTCCTATATATTTTCAGACGGATAGATGGACAGGGGGGCTTTTATAAACCATTTACCATACGATAGGGGTATTTTTGGCCCTTTTCCGTTTAATAAATCTTGCGGCATCTTATGATTAGTGTTTTATTTAAACGTTAGTAATTATAATTAGGTATAATAAATAAGTTAGTTACTTGATTATTTTAACATTAATATTACTATTGTAGATTATTAGAAGCCTAAAGAATTTAGAAAGAAGAAAGGTAATAATTGAGCTTATTTAGTGCCCAATAATTCTCTACTAACTCTACCAGCCCAAACAATAGTCCACAAGACAGCCCAAGTAATTCCTTAATTAAGCCCAAAATATTAGCCCAAGTCTTGAATCTTTTCTAGATTCTTCCACTAGAAATATTCCTCTTTTGGATTCCAAAAATCCTACATTTAATTGTTAATGAATTTTTCCACAAATCCAACGCCTCTTACCCCACCCCTCTCTCCCACCTATCTCTTTCCTCTTGCCATTTTCATACAAAATCCATCGATGCTCAGCCAAGAACAGAGGTTGTCCGCCCCATTTTTGTGCAAGTCTCTCAAACGGTCATCTCTCTCTTCTTCTACGGGCCAGTCAACATATGAAGCCAAAAGACTTATGACTGTATAGGGCCAAATTTGACCATCAGCATCTCTACGCCAGTGGGTACGTCCAGTGAGTGTACGCCAACTAACGTAGCGGGTACGACCCGACCGTGGGGACAAAAGCGACATCGTTTAGGACTCAGTGTCTTCACTAGGGAGACGTTACCTGTCTTTGTAACTTTTTGATTCTTTCGAGGAGGGTCTCTTATTATATAAAGGAGACCCTCGCATTGTAAAAGGGGGCATCTGATCTAATACATCTCTCTCATTTTTCTGGCTTTCTCTCTCTATCTCTACTTCAAACGAACGTATCTTATTGAGTTCATACTGTCTCTTTGCAATACCAGATCTACAACAATATTATCATCTTTGCATCTCTAGGATTATTATATTTGATTACGATTTACCCTTTTCCTATTTTTGATTATTTTTTAGCTTACAAAGTATATTGTTAACTTTTGAGCCAAACAATTTGGCGCCGTCTGTGGGGATTTCGAGAATCAAAACCATAGTATCCACCTAGAGATCAACCATCTACCATTCTCTACACCACCAAAAACAAAATGGCCGAAAATAACACAAGATCGAAAGGTATATTGGGTGTCACTACCAATCTCCTTAGCTCTCTCAACGAGGCCAGTGACGATGGCATCCTGAATGCAACCCCTAGCATCACACCAGGTGCAGAGATCTCACCTTCCCCATCCGAAGGTCTCACGATCTTGCACGAAAAAGGAGCTTCCACATCTACGGTTACGGAAGCACCCTCAGCGGTCAAAGAGCTACTGGAAAGATGGCTAACAAGCACTCTAAGTGGCTTGGTTGAGAGGTCACCACAAAGTAGCATCGGATGTACACCAACGGTAGGTACCACTGCTGCCGTGGGTGAACCAGAAGTTACACTAGCGAATAACAAACCCATCGAGACACAGACCAACGATGGCACGCTAACAGCCATCCTAAAGAAGATGGAAGAAATGGAAAATGAAAACAAGGCACTCCGCGGTCAGATGAAGGAACATCAGGAGAGGGTCGACAAGATCCCCGGTGCTCCTAAGTTGCTACCAAAACGCGACGTGGGAAGGTTCGTTGAACAACCATACACTGAAGAAGCTGCCCCTCACTCCACCCCAAAAACCTTCCAGATGCCACCCTACTTGAGGGTATATGATGGAACCACAGATCCCGAGGATCATCTGATCCACTACGTCACCGCTGTGAAGGGCAACGACCTATCGAAAGAACAGGTATCGTCGGTACTGCTGAAGAAGTTTGGCGAAACGTTGACAGGAGGGGCCTTAACATGGTACTCTCAGCTACCGGCTAAGGCAATATCAACGTTCGAGGAAATGGCGGATAAGTTCGTCACGGCCCAAGCAGGCGCGAAGAAAGCGGAGGCCAGGGTCAACGACATCTTCGCCGTCAGGCAAAACACAGGAGAGGGACTCAGGGACTTCCTGGCAAGGTTTAACAGGGTAAGGATGAGTCTACCAAACGTATCGGAAGGTATGGCAGTCGCCGCTTTCCAGAACGGGCTAAGCAGAGATGGTTCGAGGGCAACCAAGAAGCTGCTGAGCCGCCTCATGAAATATCCCCCTACCACATGGGAGGAAATCCACAACGCCTATTGCGCCGGGGTACGAGCGGACGAGGACGATCTTAATGGGCCGACCCAACGGCTAACAGCGATACACTCGAAAACGAGGAGAGATCGACGGAACGAAGGACGACGAGAATAACTCCCCCGCTCCAACAAAGATCGACATCAGCCATACACCAGATCCTCCCATCCGCCACCAAGGCATACAGACGCGCTACAGCGACACGTCGCCCCACTCCGAAATGAAAGAGGTACGCCCCCTTTATTAACCGCCCATAACTTTTGTGTATCTCCCTCAGAAATAGTGTACGCACTGGAGAAGCTGGGCACCAAGGTGCATTGGCCGCAGAAGATGAAATCAGACCCTGCCACAAGGAAATCAAACGCCCTATGTGAGTTCCATCAGGAACGAGGACACAAAATCGAAGACTGCATAGGCCTACGGCAAGAGGTGGTCAGGATGCTGAACCAGGGATACCTGAGGGAGTTACTCAGTGACAAAGGGAAAATCAACTTTGCACGCGGACGGGAACAACCCCACGGGCCGCCGAAGCCACCTTCCCCAGCGCGCACGATAAACATGATCGTCGGAGGCGGCGACGAGTCAGTGATCAATCACGTCAAGTTCGCCACCACACACAGACTAAAGCGGACCATCGCCCATGAACGGTATGACGACTTCGAAGATAGTATCACCTTCGATAAGTCTGATGCCGACGGTTTGTCTTTCCCTCATTATGATGCTTTAGTTATCACTTTACGTATCGCTGATACGGATGTTAAGAGAGTCATGATCGATGACGGAAGTGGCGCCTGTATTATCCACCCAAGGGTCCTCGTACAAATGGGACTCGAGGATAGGGTAATACCGCGCTGCATAACACTAACCGGTTTTAACAATGCAGTGGAACGGACGTCCGGAGAAATAGCACTGCCCGTCTTAGCGGGAGGAGTCACGCTGGAAACAACTTTCCACGTGATGAACCAAGAAACGGCGTACAACGTCATCATAGGACGCCGTGGATACACGCCATGCGAGCGGTCCCTTCAAGCCTCTACCAAGTGATCAAATTCCCTACCCCATGGGGAGTATTCAGTATTCGAGGCGAGCCACGCACCGCACAAGAATGCTACAAANTCCCCCTATCTCGTTGCTCCACGTTATGGGTGCGTTTCATGATTTGCACTCTGTTTATATGATTACCCGGTTGGGAGGTTCTATGAGTGATAGCCGTGCCTATCGTCTGTTTCTAGTCCTTGTTGAGAGTTATGAGACTAGTGATAAATTCCTGTTATCCTTATCGGTAGGCTTGATGTGATTTATGAGTATTTTTGGCTACGAGCCGTGGTTTTTTGCTCCACCGGTGTGGGAGCTAGTACGTGTTGTAATTTTTGTTGACTGGATTGATCTAGTGAGAGTTTCCATCTGATTTGATGTGTACCCTACTTGTGATTCAGAGTTGAGGGCGGGGCCCTCATTATTTTATTTGATTTGATATGTTGAGACCGGGTTGTGTACCGCGGTAGGAGTTATATCAGTATGAGATCCTTGTGATTCTTTTATATGCTTTAATTCTTTCTTGTTAGATTGTTTTGTAAATTAATTTTGATAGAAAAAAATTTGTGCTTGACGGACTTGTTTGATAGTTCCTTTATGTGTTTCCCTTTCCATATTCAGTCATTTTCGTTCTGTGCTTCTTGAGTTTTAGCTTGTGGGGGTGTGCCGTTGGTATTAGTTGTGATTTGACGATTCAGGTGTTAGTTATGTGGTTTTCATGGTTATTGTATCATCGTTAGTGTTGTGGAGGTTTGAAACGGGTTCCTATCGAATATGAGGCTTATGGCTGGTGCAAGATTTGATTTCTGGCAAGTATTGTGAACAGGAATGTTATTGTAGGCCTATGTGTGGTGTGTATGTTGTGTAGTTGTACTCTGTGGGTGTAGGCATGAGTGGTTGTAGCTGGTTGAACTGATACCGGATATGGATTTAGAATCGGTTCTCTTGGAAATGAAGGGGAGATGAGAATTCTGGCTCTAAGGCTTATTGGTATTGTTAAAAGGCTAAATTTCAGTTGAGATGGTGTCGTTAGATTTATGTGATTGGGGTGACGTGGGATCACACGCGGGTGTATGCTGGAAGTGTGCATTCAATGATTTGAGGACTTCGAGGCGAATCTTGGCACGTTCGAGGACGAACGTTGGTTTTAAGAGGGGGAGGATGTAACGACCTGACTGGTCGTTTTGAGCAATTTCGTCCGGTTGGGCTGTTTGAGGTAATGAGTAGCTTCATATTATGTGTATCGACTTGCGTGCGCAATCCGGGCGTGAAATCGGAAAGCTTTTATGTGAAAATATGAAAAATATAGTAATTTCTAGAGTTAAAATTTAGTTTTTAGTTGACTTTGGTCAACATTTTTGGTAAACAGACCCGGATCTGTGTTCCAACAATCCCGGGAGGTCCGCGGTAAAATATGGGACTTGGGCATATGCCCGGAATTGAATTTCGAGGTCCCTAGCCTTAGAAAACAATATTTGAAGAAAATTGTTGTGCAGGTTTTTAAAGGACATATATAAATGAATTAATGTTTGAACTCGTTGGTATCGGGCCCGTATTTTGGTTCCGGAGCCTGTTACAAGTTTGTTATGATATTTAAGTCCTATCTGTGAAATTTGGTGAGAATCAGAATTGATTTGACGTGATTTGGATGTCCGTTTGAAAAGTTAGAAAATCATGAGTTTTGAGGTTAAATTCATAGTTTTTGATGTTATTTTGATGATTCGATCGCACGAGCAAGTCCGTATGATATTTTTAGACTTGCGTGCATGTTTGGTTTGGAGCCCAAGGGCTTGGGTGAGTTTCGGATGGGTTTAGGCTATGTTGCGCTTGTTTTTGGATGCTTCATCGTCGTTTCTTCAAGAAAAAATGATACCACATTGAAAAAATGAGATCCAAATAAAGTTTTATTGAACCATTAGATCTGTATCGAAATTATAGAGCCATAGGAAAAAGAATCATCGAATTTGGACATCGGATGAGGGAGTTATGCTCATTTTCGTGTCGGGAAAAATTGCTGGTTTCTAGTATGGTCGCAAATGCGAACTTTTCAATGGCAATTGCGATGCCTAGTTCACAAATGCGAACTTTTTGTCGCAAATGCGACTTCTGCCAGCCCTACCTTGTTCGCAAATTGCGGGGGTTCGCAATTGCGAACCCTGGGTCACAAATGCGACATCTGAGGCCTGTTAAGTGAGATTTTTGACGAGATTTTCACCCATTTTTCAATTTTCTCAAACCCTAAACCGCCATAGACGATTTTTCCAAAGACCCAAACTTCTCCAAATTATTGGGTAAGTGTCTCTAATCAATTTTCAACTATATTTTGTGATTATATCTTATATTAAACATCAAATTCATGAGAATCTAAAGGAAAATTTGGGGAAAATTGTGAAATCTTTCAAAAAAATAAAATGATGATTTGAATGACCAAATGGTATCGGAATTAGATAATTTTTGTATGGGTGAACTTGTAGCGGAATGGGTGTCCGGTTTTGGTAAATTTTGTCGGGTTCCGAGGTGCGAGCCCGGGGAGTTGACTTTTGTTGACTCTTTGCAAATTGTATAAGAATCATAGTTTTGTTAATTAAAATTATTTTCTCTTGTATTGTTTGATGTATTCAAGTCGTTTTTGGCTAGATTGAGCCGAGCGTAGATGAATCGATAAAGGAAAAGCTAAATTAAGTATTGAATTGGCCGGAATGAGGTAAGTATCTTGCCTAACCTTGTGTAGGGGACTTCCCCTTAGGATTTGAGTCTTCTATGTTGATTGTAGTTCGTGCAAGCGAGGTGACGAGTGCGTGCTCGGACTTATCTGTGAAAAATTGGTCTTTTAGAGTTCTTAGGTCTTTATATTCACTATGTATGAATGTGTTCTTGACATGACTGAGTTTCCTATTTACTAGTTTCACGTCTACATGCTTAATTGGAAATAATTGCTTCATGATTCACTCTTATTGCTTAATTGACTCCTATTTGATTTAATTGAAGAATTTTGCCTCTCATATTGTCATGCTATCTTTTCGTAGCTATTTGTCTTATTTGAGAATCATTATTATCCTTTCTGAAATTTTGCTTAGTCTTAAGTGAAGCTAAAGATCATCTTTCCTTAATTGAATTGTCGAATATCCTCGAAATTGTCCAACCTTAAAAGGAGTTAGATAACCTATATCTTTGTTGACTTGCCCTTATTTGGACTACTTGACTCGCGTTGATTTCCTTGTTATTGACTTGTATATTGTGGGATCGTCGCTATATGTTAGTTTTCATGTGTTGAACTGTTCCCTTTATGCCAGCATTCTTTTCTGTGGTTATTCCTTGGGAGTTGGTTATACCGCTTCCTTGTTATTTACAGTCCTTAAGTTGATTTACTTGTCTTACCTTGTATTATTGTCATTGTTGTCGTTGTATGTATCGTGGTGATGTACGAGCTTTCTGTTGTACTGTGACTGTTGTTCTGTTGGTTGCGCTACGTATTTACTTTGAGACTACGGGAGATCCCCCCTGCATGTTTACTTTGGGACTACGGATCGGTATTCCAGCAGATCCCCCTGCACGTTTACTTTTGGGACTACGGGACTACACCCGGGAGATTCCCCTGTACTGGATATTTACTTTTGGGACTACGGGACTGAACCCGGGAGATTCCCCTGTACTGGATATTTACTTTTGGGACTACGGGACTGAACCCGGGAGATTCCCCTGTACTGGATATTTACTTTGGGACTACGGGACGATATCCTGGGAGATCCCCCGTTAAACAACATTGTGTTCTGAGCTGATGTTTTCATTGATCCTATCCCTGTGTAAAACATTATAGGTTTTGTCCGTTCTATTCCTTATACCTACTAGTTGGTACGAACTATGTTAGGACACTTGCACAAGCATACATGTGGTTAATTACCCTTATCGGGTAGGAGGCTCTTTGAGATTTCTGAGTAAAGACGCACACCCTTGTTATTTGCCTTCCATGTGAGAATGACTCTTTTGGGGCACGTGAGTTGTCAGTATGATCAGGAGGTGTGATGAGGGCACAGGATGCCAAGTGTTAGGATTCAGGTATTGAGACCCGTATTGTATGATTATGAGATGAGGTGTCACATGGTGACTGATGTGCGAAGGTTATCTATTTGAAAAGATTATATTCGAAAAGCATTTATTTTGAAAGAACTCTTTTTGAAAACAACATTTATTTGAATGAAGTATATTTCGAAACATTTTATCACTTGAAAGGTTTGACTATTTGATTGACGCTTGCTGGTTAAGACTTAAGGTGAAAACTATCGGCGTTGTTGAGTAATGACTTGTCTTTACTGTATTTGTGATTTCGGATTTGGGTTGTATTCTCGCTTACCTTTCCGTGTTTTCCTTATGGTGTTCCCCTGAGTACTTGATGTTTTCTTTCCTTATTTTTAATTACTGTATTGTTAGTCGTATCGCGTAGCCTCTATATAAATATCATGATCTGTATATTAGACCAGTAGGTGTCTTGACTATTCCTCGTCACTACTCCACCGAGGTTAGTCTTGATACTTACTGGGCACCACTGTGGTGTACTCATACTACACTTCTGCACATTTTTTGTGCAGATCCAGGTATTGTTCGCTAGTAGCTGTGTGAATTTTTGCCGAGGAGACTCAAGGTAGCCCTGCTGCTGCGTTCGCAGGCTTCGGAGTCACCTTCCTATTTTATATTCACACTGTTGTACTTATTTCCATACGGTTGTGTTTAGAAATTGTAGCGAAACTCTGTAGAGCTTATGACTTGTACTACCGGGTTTTGGGAAGATGTTCATGGCATAAAGGATTCATTGTTATTATTTATTATTGTTATTCCGCAATTATTAGGCTTACCTAGTCCTTAAGACTAGGTGGCATCACGAAACCCAATGGAGGGGAAATTGGATCGTGACAGATGCGCTCCCCAACAGTTAGGTTGTTAACCCCATTGACCTTGACCCTAATCTGCTTGGTAACATTGTCTGAGTCTTTAACAAGAAAACAAGTTACTCAACCAAAAAGGAAAAAAATAAGATTCTCATAAATTGAAGTAAAAATACATGTAAGGCATATACATTTTGCCTCTACTGTCCAATATTTTGTAGATTCACGACCTGGACGGCGCACAAATGTTGCACTTGAATTAGAAGGTGGAATTGGAGCTTGTTCTTATTGCGGGACTTCATGAGCATGTGGGAGATCTTGTACTGTTGTTGAGGGCTCTATAACATGTGATTGGACTGGAGTTGTTGATGATGAAGAATGTCCATGAGCATCATGCGAATCATGAGCTGACTTTAGTAAATTTCGAAAACGTTTAATCTTTGGCATGACTGCATATTCATAAGAAAAAGAGCGAGAGGTGAATCAAATATGAAGAGGATCTGAGATGAAGCATTCATTAATCAAATTAAAGTAGTATGTGATAGAACAAACAAAGCCAAAAGAAGTTGGAATTGACTTGTATTTCACAAATATTTAGATTTCATCGGGGCAAGTAGTTCAACTTTTATGCATTTTTACATTAAATTTATGATCCGAGTATCCTTGGCCTCCAAAAGATAAGATTAACTCAACCTTTTGAAATATCTCATCATGGATGGCTTGGACAGTTTCAGCCATATGTTTTAGTTCTAATTCCATTACCTTTTAACAACAGAGATTAAAATCACTACGTGTCTCCATTCAACTTCAAAACAAATTGTCCTCACATTCATAAAAAAAATATTAGGTACTCTTTTCTTCTGGTCCACACTACCATAGCCCCTACCCCTTGTTTTAGGATACAACACAATTTATGAAATATGACCAATAATTCTGCCAGCAACTTTTGAATAACACAGGATTAACTAAACTAAAGGCAAGAAAGCACACATACAAGCTTTAAGAGATGGTCACATGTTAAACTACAGTTGAGTCATTATTTCTATTTCTCAAGGGTGAGGAGGACGCAACAAGGTTCTCAACATATTCATCTTAAAAGGTTACACAAAGCATTGAGGATGCTTTTAGTCAATGATGACACTTCACATGAAACACATAGACAGCTAGAATAAATAATATGTTAACTTCATGCTACAGTATTGCAAACTAATACAATCAATGAATTTCAGAACCCTGTGTTTGATAAATTTGAGAATTTTATTTTTCACCGACCCACCAACCAGAAAGTAAAAGCTCACAATATAGGAGTTAACTGAGCATTGAACTATCGAAATCTAAGCTAAACAATATAGTCCTATTTGCGGGAACAGTAACTTCTGTTCTAAGACACTTTAATTTTTCCAAATTGACATATTTAACTTGACTATAAACAAGGATACATCTTCTCGAATTACCGATTAAGCAAAACAAACAGAACATACTTTTTAAGGTGCCCAAAAAGAATGATCGATTAATACAAACCAAACATCGGACAAATGATGAGATAAAAAGTTTTCCACAAACTACCCAACAAACCCAATCTAGAGCCCCCAAAAAAATTTGCTTTTTCTTTAAATTCAAAATAAAATAACTGCACAAAAGATCTACATTTTCTTTTAAAACCACAATATGCTCTACAAGCAGTCAAATCCAAGTAATTGGCAAAGAGGGCCACAGAGAATCAAAGAACTGCACGATGTTACTAGTTGGGTAAAACTAAGCAGTGAAATAATTTACATATTTACATCCTAAATATAAAGAATAAATGTGTGTCCACCAATCATATTGATGAAAGTAAAATGAACAAACTTCAAAAAATTAAAATACAAATAGAAAAAAGAGAACTGACCTAATGCTCACCGGGATTTCATCTCTCCAACAGGAATAATATGGTGAATATATAGCTCTAAAAATTGAAGTTTCTAACTAAGAAAATGGGAGAAGAGGGGAAGGTGAAAACATGGAGGGAAACAATGGCAGGAATATAGAGAAGTTATCTGAGTAGTTGAGTAAAAAACAAGGAACTGAAGAGAAAAACGAGGGAAGTGGTTTCTTTACATTTATTCTATTTAATTTGTATTATACAATTATTTAAATAGAGCACATTTGGAAAATAAAAATAATATGTTTGGTAAAATTTATTTAAATACAATTCATTTATCTACGATACAAGAATTAATAAGAAAGTAAGGACAAAACAAAAAAATCCAAAACAACGACAAACTAAAATATACAAAAATTTATATAATCTGTTAAATTAGATAAAAGTAACAAGTTCTAGTTATTAAATTATTTATTTAATATACATAGTGTTTAAAAGGCTCTTTTGGGGAACGTTCGGGGTTAGCCGTCCCTGGACCGGGCACTATTCAAAAAGTCCTAAAGAATATGTGTGGAGCTTAGTTATGTGAGCTTACGCTCCAAAGCGTCCGACTATGCAACCAAAACACGCATAACGCTTAATGGTTAGGGCTTGCCTAATACAGTCATACTTCTATAACATCATCTCTGTATAACAACCATTTACTATAAAAAGCCAAGTTTTTTCGGAATTGATTTTTATGTTATATTATAATATATGTGTTTATAACAACATCTCACTATAGCAGCCAAAAAATATCGGAATAAACGAGGTCGTTATAGAGAGGTTTGACTGTAGTACCTACTTAAATCATGTGTCAAATTCTCTAATTAAAACACTATTGCTGTCACGACCCAAAATCCACTAAGGGTCGTGATGGCGTCGGACACTGCTGTCAGGCAAGCCAACCAAATTACTGAATCAAGTTCTCGTTTTATTACTTTTGAAAAGTCTAAGATTTTCCTTCAAATTTAGCAATTCTAAAGGATATAGTCTCAAATCGAATTTAGATGAAAAGCAATTAAAACAATACTTCAAACCATCCCAGAACCCAGTGTCACAAGTGCATGAGCATCTACTGCCAAGAAAAATAAAATAAAACATCCGTCCGGAATACAATGGACAGGAAGTAAATACAGTACACTGGAAGGGACTGCTCTAGCTGCGGCCGTCTCGAATAATGCAGCTCACCTAGTCCCAGAATCGTCCGCGCTGCTACGCCCAGTGGGCTGCTAGAGATAAATATACATGTGCAACAAAAATGCACAGAAGTATAGTATGAGTACGTAAACAGTGTATACTCAATGAGTATCCCGCCTAATCTCGAAGAAGTAGAGATGAGATGGTCAACTTCGACACTTACTAGAGGTTAATTGACAATATACTAAAAATGTGAGGAAATCATGGATTTATATAGCAGTTCTAATTCACGAAGCCAGAAAACAGTTAAACCCCTTAAACAAATAATCAAGGATTTTCAAGGTTTGCTCTTTGTTATCTAATTAATTTATATCAAGCCACGAAAGGCAATATCAACCTTTTAAAATCTCAGGAAACAATATATATATATATATAATGCGCAAATCATGCCGAGGTCGACGGCCTGCTCCAACAGAAATATAAACTGTGCACTTGCCGAGGGTCGACGGCGCGCCTATAGATGCATCTATTTAATCTGCCGAGGCGTTCGGCCCTCCATAAGTAAACACATACCCTGCTCGCGAATCATGCATGCGACGCAGGCACACATAGAGATACATGCTCAATCAGTCAATTAAGAACTTAGCGGGAATATTTATCCAAATAAAACAATTTCTCTTTTTAACAATTCAGGAAAAATGATGTTTAATCTCCTTTTAAATTCATTTACTAATCCAAGGTGATTTAAGCAATTCACGCTATCAATGGGTTCATAATTAATCCAAGTATAACATGCTTTGGGCCCTAACTACCCGGACAATAGCATAATAGTAGCTACGCACGGACTCTCGTCACCTCGTGCGTACGTAGCCCCCGCAAATAGGAGCACATAATCAATTATTTTACATATGGGGACAATTCCCTCTTACAAGGTTAGAAAGGAGACTCACCTCGCCCCGAAGATCCATAACCGGCATTCCACGCCCTTCCGAAGACTCTAATTGATGCACCACGCTCCAAACTAGCCAACGGTTACGCAAATCCATTAATATATGCTCAAATATTCGTTACAATCTAATTCATAGCAATTCCTAACTCTGATCGAAAAGTTGACCAAAACGCCCTCGGGTCCACGTGCCCAGAATCCAAAATTTTTTGAAGATATACTCTACCCATAGATTCACTAGCTCAAATATATAATTTACTCCTAATTCCATCACTCAAATTCGTGGTAAAATCCAATTTATCAAGTTTCTAGGTTTTCTTCCAAAAATCCCAATTTTCCCACAATTTTCATGTCTAATTCCATGATATAATCTTGTATTTAACTTGGAAATGAGTAGGAGTAACTTACCTTAACATAGATGACGAAAATCCCACTTGAAGCTCTCCCAAAAATCGCCCAAGCCAAGGAAATATGAGAAGAAATGGCAAAAATCCCGATTTTAAACAACCATTCTGCCCCCAACATTTTTCGCACCTGCGGTCCAACGACCGCTTCTGCGGTTTCGCAGGTGTGTTCCAGATACCGCTTCTGCGGTTACCCATCAGGCCTCCCTTTCTCGCTTATGCGGCACACCATCCGCAGATGCGGTCCCGCTTCTGCGGAACAATGACCGCATCTGCGGTCCTCTCCAGTTGCCCCTCTTCCGCTTCTACGACTATCTTTCCGCAGATGCGGTCCCGCTTCTGCGGAATCTTGACCGCATCTGCGGTCCTCGAGCCTTGACCAACCATCCGCCTCTGCAGCTCCCTTCCCGCTTCTGCGGGCCGCTTCTGCGGCTAACCCACCGCAGAAGCGGAAACACCAACAACCAGATCCTTCAGCTGTCCAAAATTCCAAATTTCGATCCGTTAATCACCCGGAATCCACCCGAGGCCCCCGGGACCCCAACCAAACATACCAACCAATCCTAAAACACATTACGGACTTGCTCGAGGCCTCAAATCACATCAAACAATGCCAAAATCATGAATCAACCCCCAATCCACGCTTTATGAACTTTAGAACTTCCAACTTCTACTTTCGATGCTTAAACCTATCAAATCACGTCCGATTGACCTCAAATTTTGCACACAAGTCATATTCGACCTACTGCAACTTCCGGAATCGGATTCCGACCCCGATATCAAAAAGTCCACTTCCGGTCAAACTTCTCAAAAACCTTCAAATTTCTATCTTTAGCCAAATGGCTCCAAAATGACCTACGGACCTCCGAATTCACTTCCGATCGCGCTCCCAACTCCAGAATCACCATACGGAGCTGTTCACAGACTCGGAATCCCAAACGGACATCGATAGCACTGTAATGCTCTTCAAGCCAAACTTATGAAATTCTTCAAAAATGCTAACTTCCACAATAGGCGCCAAAACGCTCCCGGGTTATCCAAAACCTGAACCGGGCATACACCCAAGTCCGAAATCATCATACGAACCTACTGGAACCTTCAGATCCCGATTTCGAGGTCGCTTACTTAAAATTTCAATCCTAGTTCATTCTTTCAACTTTAAACTTCCAAAATGAGAATTCTCTTTCCAAATCAACTCTGGACTTCCCGAAATTCAATTCCGACCACGCGTACAAGTCATAATACCTGAAATGAAGCTGCTCATGGCCTCAGGCTGCTGAACGGAGCGCTAGAACTCAAAACGACCGGTCGGGTCATTACATTCTCTCCCACTTAAACATACATTCGTCCTCGAACGTGCTGAGAACTACACTGAAGTAGTCTGATATCGCCGGTTAATTTCTCATGCACCTTCCCGTGCTACCACTACTCAGTTGAGCACATTAGCTCGATCTGTTCTGAAGATATCCCCTTTTATTAAAGCGGATAGGCCTTAGAGCCTAATTCCAACATCCGAAATTCTCTGTCAGGCCTGTTTCCAACATACGAACACCGTATCAATCACTACACGCTGTACCCAAACATGACTGCGTAACTTTGCTGAATTCACACCTTGCATCATCTTACTCACCGGACCACAATAACATTTTCTGATCAACTTAGTCGAAATTCCCCGAATCTGATGCGCCCATTGCACCCCATGACATACACAGGTCTTACTCTAACTCTTACAATACCGCCACGACGGAAGAGATGTGCAGAAATTCATGATCAACTGGCGAATCAACCAATCATTTGGGTCTATACTCCTGACAATTACCATCACCTCATTCTGAACCAAATAATGGTCTTAGCTCCTTAATGTACTTCATATAGTCAGATTGCACTGATCCTAAATCCAGTGATCTCGTCTCACCCAGTACGAACTGCTCAGGAAATAAGCCACCCCGACATGACCACAAGTCCCCATACTGATGCCTGCAATGTGCCAATAGGCTACCATAACGACGCGATATAAAGGAAGACAAACTTTG
>NW_017675401.1:0-7177 GCF_001879085.1 Nicotiana attenuata
AACAAAAACTGAAATGTGAGAGTTAGAAAGTTCATTTTAGGTCTTAGTTCTTCAAAAACCCTAAAACAACACAAAACTCCAAAAATACTATTCTATTGAAGCCTCTTAGTTCAATTTCGAGTTTCAGCTCTTGCATTCGAGTTCCTAGCTTAGATTAAAGATGAAAATGACTTGAAATTCCTGTTGTTTGGCTGGCTCAAGTTCAGAAGTTTTCCTGGATTTATTCCAAGTCTACTTAGGTTCATCTGGGCTTTAGTTTTGGTCATTTACTGGTGCTGTTTGCTTGAGTCAGTCCCTGGGTTTTTGGATTTGAAATTGCTGTCTCCTGCTGAAACTTTGCATCTGTTCGTATACTGCTGCAGCTGACCTCTCCTTCTCCTCATTTTGATTCCATTCCAGGTACATCTTTAACTTCAAGTGTTACGTGAAGAATTAGATCAACCTGTACGAACGCCTTTGAAGTTCAATGATAAACAAGCTGTTACACGAATGTTTTGTTGTGTTTTATTTGAATTCCTGATGTTTAGCATAGCAATACCTTTTGACAGTATTCTAATTGTATCAATAGGACCTTAAATCAGTTGTAATTGGACTCTATGGACTGCTTTCAAATGTGTATGACTGTGATGTTAACTATAGTTTAGTTTGGTTACCATGTTAACTTTGAGGATTAAGTTTGGACTAAGATGTGGATTAGGAAACAAAGATACAAAATCAATGTATATACTCATATCGTTCAGCATCTCCTGTAGTTTAATATAATTAGTTATTTAGTTTGTGCATTATGCTTTTGTTGTAAACAAACTCCAGAATAATAGGTTACAACTTAATTGTCAGCATTTACATTATATCCCATGTTAATTGATGATTTAGGAATTGCTTAAACTGTTTTTGACTTTCCAGATTTAGAATGGTAATCATTAATAGGTGAATAATCTGGAACTGTAAAGGATTGTTTGCATTCCAAAATCAGCATGCCCTTTGATGTGAATGAATTGCACATTTGCTTTACAAATTTGTTAATAAGCCCAAAGCCAAAATTGGTATTAGATTTGGGCTCCTTATGAGCCAAAGCAGTATAATCCTTTGGTTTAAAATAAGAATTGGACCTGGTGGTATAACGACAGGACCCAACATATCTTCAGCCTTTTCGTTTAAATCAATTAGCCTTACAAGAGACCAGTCCCTGCCTACTCGTAATCTGGGCCTGTTCTACGGCCTGGATGTTGGACAGCCTTGCAGGTGGCTTTACAAGTAAAATGGGACAGGCTTATTCCCAAGGGCCGGCTCTTGAGGCCCAACACGCTGAAAATTTAAGCTATTAGATTTAAGGGTTGTTGAGTTTAAATTATAATTCGGGCCTAAGTAGCACGTTTGAATTAGGAGGTTATCCTCTTGTTCAAATGTGGACTTGAGTTTGAGGCCCGAATTCCTTGAATTTTTTTAATAATAATAATTCATAATGCTAATTAGGGCCCCTTTAGAGACAATACTTGATAGAAAATCGTAGTTCTTTTAGGTTGGCCTTTAAAATAAAAACGAGGTGCGCCGCGCCAAATAAAATGCACAAATTGCGTGGCCCTCTTTAAATGTTTATATTAAAATACTTAGAATCCGGGACATGCCATTTAGCGAATTTTCATGGCCTCCCGCAAAGGTAATAACACGTTAGCCGCCTTAGGCGCGTTCTTTAATAATTTTACCTTCCTAAATTCGGGTGTGCATTTTATGCGACCCAAATCCAAATCCCAAAACGTTGAATAAAATGTGTCGAGGATCCGGGTGCATTTCATGTGACGCGATCCGAAAACATATTTTAAACGACGTTCAATTTCCTAAAATTAATTAAAAGCGGTAAATAATTTCAAAATTGCATTATAGGATGACATGTATTAAAATCAGATTTTTAGCTAATTATAATAGTTTAAGCGACCGTGCTAGAACCACGGGATCCGGGGGTGCCTAACACCTTCCCTCGGGTCAACAGAATTCCTTATTCAGAATTTCCGGTTCGCAGACTCCATTCGGGAAGTCGAAATTTTCCTCGATTTGGGATTCAAGATAAACCGGTGACTTGGGACACCAAAAGCCAAACCTATCCCAAGTGGCGACTCTAAAAATCAAATAAATAATCCCATTTCGAATAATGTCATTTTAAATATAAAAACTCCCTTATACATTATCCTTCGGGGTAGGTGTGTAAAAAAGGAGGTGTGACAGCTCTGGCGACTCTGCTGGGGATACGAACCCAGAATTTCGATTCAGGGTTCAAGAATTCGAGCTTAGTATAACTGTTATATTTGGCTTTATCTGATTTTCTACATGTTCCATGCTATATGTGCTAAATGTTTTACTGCTTTGATATTTGTTGAAATTGTATATATAAACTGTCGCGAATCCCTTCCTCTCTCTGAGTCTTCTACATCATGGAGAAGGGTGCACTTCGTGTGGCTTCTCTTCTGTTTAGAGTCTTTCCCAATTTAGAACGAGGTTTGGATGAGTTGCTAAGCCAGCGGAGCTTCTGTATCCCCGGTACGCTGCCTCCCCCTCGGCTCGAGTTGTCCGCTCGGGTAAGCCAGGTCTAGACCAATAAACCTAGGGTTTAAACCTAGAAGAACAAAACCTCATGCCGGATCCCTAGTAGGAACGTTTGTTTGCATCATGTGCATTTGGCTTAGGAGACTCAACACAGGGGTTGGGTCCGTCTAGGACAGGTGACCTGAAATGAAAAAGACCATCCTGATGCATCTTACGTGCTACTTGTGCATTTATTTGCTCGGTTTTTGCATGTTGACCGGCCTGTATATAATGAGAAAATTGAGAAAATAGCAGTGTTGGGACTAAGTGAGGGTAACCATGTGTTTTGAAAAACCAATAGTACCAAAATGCTGCCGGATTTTTGAAAAAAAAAAATAGAAAAAGAAAATATTTGAAGATGAAAAATTGCTGTTCAAAAAATACATTTGATTTTGTTCTAATCTGACCGAACTACGCTGGTTTGATTCTCACCGGATGTGAGATACGTAGGCAACCCTCATCGGGTCCAACCACCCTTTTGCAAAAAAAAAAAAAAAAAAAAAAAAAGACCAAAAAATACCAAAATTTTAATTTTTGTCACAAAATAAGTCAGGTGATGTCATTCTTGCTTAAAATAAGCCGAATGTCCTCAAAAGGACACCGGAAGGCTGTTTTTGCAAGAACAGCCGCCTTGGGTCATTTTCAATGGTTAGCGGGCACAGCCTTAAAATCTTCTTTCCCGAAGTGCTGAAAGGCCGTATCTGCAAAACCGAGTCTCTATGTACTTAAACAAAAATTTTGCAAAATAGCCACTTTTTCCTTTTAGGTCAAAATAAATCATTAAAATACTCTTTAGATGTCTTTCTTTCATAAATTAAAATAAAAAAAATAATACAAATTTTGAAAATATTGAGCCCGAAAATATTTTTGCTCAAAAATCCAAAATATTTTTCAAGCAACTTTCAAAATAAAAAAAACAAAGAAGAATAAAAACAAAAATATTTCTTTTTACATCTAAAAAATCCCCAAAGTTCCAATAAAAAGAAAAGAATTTTTTTTTAGAAGTCTTTCTTTCAAAAAAAATCAAAAGAAAAATCAAAATCAAAAATCAAAAATACATATTTCCTGTTTTCTTTTTTAAAGCATTTCTTTCAAAAAATTCAAAAAAAAAAGAGTTAGTTTATTTACCTTATTTGCAAGAACTACGCTTGGTCTGATTCATGCGGGGTCATGATACGTAGGCAATCTACATAAGATTCGACCGTAATCCTAAGAAAAAGAGAAAAAGAGAAAAACGAGGGAAATAAATGAAAGAAAAACAAAAGAAAAAAGAAACGCAAAAGAAGAAAATAAGGCGTTGAGAGAAAAACCATGGCCAAAGAGAAGAAAAGCAGAAAATGAAAACAAAGAGAGATGAGGAAAAGAAGAGGAGAGAAAATAAAACAAAAGGAGAAAGAAAAGAAACAAGAGAAAAGTCGGGATGACGCATGCAACCGAAGCAAACATGTAGATATTCATTTAACTGTATAGGTGCATCACACTCCAATGTGCGGTTACCTATCTGTTATTTGTTTCAAAACTAACCGTTGTTGCTGTCCATTTCCAGCTGAGCTTTTTAGAAACAGTGGTTGGTTTGTGGTAAGCTGGCCTCGCATCGCTATTTCACCAAATCCAAAGGAAATACAGAAATGTCGTCCGAAATGACTCTGCCTGCAATCCCCATACCCGAGGACAGACCCATCTCGGGGGTCCCGGCCTCTGAGTCTTTTACAGCTGAGGAAAATTGGATCTTGCGCCTGCGATTGATGGAAATGTGGGATGCTTGGAACAACGGAAAGGAACCTCCAAGCACCATTCCCGGATTCCCAGAGTTATTCCCTAGATCTGGAGGTGCTACTACTGTCCCCATCAGCCACCCAAACACTCCTTTGGGGCAACCTACCATAACTGCTCACTTCCTAGGAACACCTTCTGAGGTTCGTCCCCAGGTGTTCCCATCCGGAGCTGCTCCCAACATCTTCACGGCTCCACCATGCTCCGCCACCACACAACCATCACTACCCAAGCATGCTTTCGATCCCTCGGTTTTCACATTCCAAAATCCTGTCTTTCAGGCTGACCCTCCTCATTATACTCAATATACCTACTCTCAGCAGCCACCATATGAGCTTACACCGGGGCAGGACAAAACCCCCAAAGCCCCAGAGCAGGATGAGATGGCAAAGAGAATGAGAAGCCTCGAGCAGAGCTTAAAAAATATGCAAGGCTTGAGTGGGCAAAAGAGTGTCTCCTATACAGACCTATGTATGTTCCCGCATGTACATTTGCCGTCAGGGTTCAAAACACCAAATTTAGAGAAGTATGACGGACACAGTGACCCCACTTGCTCACCTGAAGAAGTATTGCAATCAGTACTTGGAGCCGGTGGCAAAGAAGAATTGTTGATGGCATATTTTGGGGAAAGCTTAATTGGCATCGCTTCAGAGTGGTATATGGACCAAGATGTCTCGCGTTGGCATATTTGGGACGATCTGGCCCGAGACTTTGTTCGACAATTTCAGTACAACATAGACATCGCGCCAGACAGGAACTCCTTGGCGAATCTAAAGAAAAAGCCTTCAGAAAGTTTCCGCGAATATGCAATTAAGTGGCGCGAACAAGCGTCAAGAGTAAAGCCTCCGATGGATGAGGTAGAGATGGTCACTGTTTTCCTTCAAGCCTAGGAAGCAGACTACTTTCAGAATATGATGTCAGCCATGGGCAAGCCTTTCGCAGAGGCAATAAAAATCGGAGAGATGGTAGAGAATGGGCTAAAAACGGGTAGAATCTTGAGCCAGTCAGCCATAAGAGCAACCTCCCAAGCCATCCAAGGCGGGTCTGGAGGGATGGCCAAAGGCAAAAAGAAAGAAGAAACAGTGATGGCAGCATCGGGAGGAAGAAGATACCGGGCTCCTAGACCGGTGTTCTCTGAAAGAACCCCTCAACACTACTATCCTCACACTGATATCCCACCTTATGTGGTCATGAATGCTCAACCTTTCGGCCGACCGCAACCACAAGCTAACCGAAATCCACCTCCATTCCAAAGAAATCAACCTCCTCACTAGAACCAATATAATCCCCGACCACCACAAAATAACTTCCGCCCTCGGGAACCACCCAGACGACCAAATTTTACGCCGATTGGTGAACCCTACTCCAGTCTGTTCCCGAAGCTCGTTCAGATGAATCTGCTGCAGCCTATCCCCCAAAACAGGCAGAACCCGGAATCTCCAGCTTATCAACGAGGGGTCCATTGTGCCTACTATTCAGAAGCTGAAGGGCATAGTACTGATAACTGCTGGACATTGAAGAAAGTTGTGGAAGATTTGATCGAACAAGGGAAAATAGTGTTGAGGGATGAAGAAGCCCCGAATGTGACCAATAATCCGTTGCCCGCTCACAACAACGGGCCGGTGATCGGGATGATCTGTGAAGATAGAGAATTTGTTCCAGCATTAAAAGCTATAATTGCTATTGCCGACGCAGAAAAGAAGCCCAAGGTACCCCCGAAGCAAGAGAAAGGGGAGAAGAAGAATAAAAGTGTCAAAACTAAGCCTGAGAAGAAGCCCGAAACTAAAGCAGAGATGGAACCTCCCAAGAATGGAATTCTCTATGTTCCGCGAGGACGCCAAGAAAAACCACTAGTTGTCAGTGCTCCAAGGAAGTTTGAAGTGAAAAAGGGAACGCAAATGTATGTGCCAAAAGGAGCTTATGTGGTACGGGGGACAATCAAGCCGCCTCGGCTGAATGAGCCAGTGGTTATTAGACGCGTACCACAGAAGCCAATGACAGACCCCTCCGCGGTACCATGGAACTACCAGCAAACAGTGGTTACATACAAAGGCAAGGAAATTTCGGGAGAACTTCCAGGAACAGTCCCTGTTGAAAAATATTCAAATGAATAGGAGGTAAATAGCGCCACACGAAAACGCTTCCCATCTAAGATGCCGGTAAGCGCTGAAGAAGCAGAGGCCTTCTTCCAGAAAATGAAGATGCCTGATTATGAAACAGTGGATCAATTGAGGAAGTGTCCTGAGCAAGTGTCATTATTGTCATTGGTGACAAAATTCGCCGAACATCAAAAGATCCTTATGAAAACCTTGAATGAGGCATATGTGCCAGTTGAAACGTCAGTCGAACAACTTGAAAGAATGGCAGAAAGGTTCTTTGCCGTCAACCAACTCTCTTTCGGTAAAAACGATTTGCCTCCAGAGGGAGCTGCCCACAACAAGGCCTTGCACCTGACTGTCAAATGTGAGGGTTACTACGTCAAGCGAGTCAAGGTGGATGGAGGCTCGGGGGTTGACATCTGCCCACTCTCCACGTTGCAAATGATGGAAATCGGGACAGGAAGGATTCATCCGAATAATGTTTGTGTGAGAGCTTTTGATGGTGTTAAGAGGGATACCATCGGTGAAATTGATTTGATATTGACCACAGGTCCGGTGGATTTCGAGGTAACCTTCCAGGTGTTGGACATGGATACATCTTATAATTTTCTTCTGGGAAGGCCCTGGATCCATGCTGCAGGAGTTGTACCCTCTACCCTCCACCAAATGGTAAAATTCGAGTATGAAGATCAGGAAATCGTGGTCCACGGAGAAGATGAGCAGTCCAT
>NW_017675401.1:10525-10850 GCF_001879085.1 Nicotiana attenuata
AAAACCGAGGATCTCCCGGCCAAAAACCGAGGAGCTTTTTCTTTCAAAATCCCGGCCAAAAAACCGAGGATCTCCTGGCCAAAAAAAATCGAGGAGCTTTTTTTTTCCAAATCCCGTCCAAAAAACCGAGGATATCCCGGCCTAAAAACCGAGGAGCTTTTTCTTTCGAAATCCCGGCCAAAAAATCGAGGATCTCCCGGCCAAAAAACCGTGAGCTTTTTCTTTCCATCCCGGCAAAAAACCGAGGAGCCTTTTCTTTCCAAATCCCGGCCAAAAAACCGAGGATCTTCCGGCCAAAAACCGTGGAGCTTTTTCTTTCCAAATC